>NC_037682.1:106200916-106500916 GCF_003255815.1 Theropithecus gelada | reverse complement strand
CTGTTTTTCATCTGTTTACTGTATTAGTCCATTTTCACACTGCTGATAAAGACATACCCAAGACTGGGCAATTTACAAAAGAAAGAGGTTTAAGGGCCTTACAGTTCCATGTGCCTGGGGAACTCTCACAATCATGGTGGAAGGCAAGGAGAACAAGCCACATTTTACATGGATGGCAGCAGACAAAGAGAGAGCTTGTCCAGGGAAGCTCCCCTTTGAAAACCATCAGATCTCATGAGACTTATTCACTATCCTGAGACCAGCACAGGAAAGACCCACCCCCATGATTCAATTATCTCTTACTGGGTTCCTCCCATGACACATGGAAATTGTGGGAGTTATAATTCTAGATGAGATTGGGGTGGGGACACAGTCAAGCCATATCACTTTGTCTTGTCTCATGATCTAACTCCAGCCCTGTTTCTTTCCTTTTGTTTTTCTTTCTCATTTTCCTTCATCCTGTCCCTATCTTCCTCTGACGCACTCATATAGACAAGTTTGTCTTTCTCCTGGGGGAGACTCCAGGCTCTTTTCCTGTAGAGTATGCAACACTTTCCTACCATCAACACCTTCGTCTCTTCTCTTGGTCTTCCTGCAGCCCAGAGTCTCTGCTCTAGGTGTAGCATCTACTTTTGTTTTGCAGAAAAACTGGAGTGCTTCACCTGTTTCTGCAGACCTGGGTGTTCCTGAGCAGATTGAGTTCAATGTGGCATACCACTTAATAAGCCAGTGAAAAACCAGAAACAACAATTGAGGGGAGATCAATGAAAAAATACTCTTGTAAACCATTTTAGGATTCATTGACATCAAGGAGAGGAGACTAAGTGGGGACTGAGTAGAGTCTGCAAGTAGGTGAAGGGATATGGTATAGGGTGAGGCATATACAGTTATTTTTCATGTGAACAAAAAAATATGTAGCAAAAATAAAGAGTGAAGGATTAGCTGAAGTCATGGGGATCTGGCTAGGAGATCCATGAGCAGTTGGGAAACATTACCCAGAGAGGTTATGGGGCTGCTCTGAGATAGTTTTGGAAAAGGGTCAACTTATCTCAATGGAATGGTTTTGGTGGTGTCCTTCCTTGTGGCAGATGATAGAAAAGGTGACCTCCAGTTCCCTTTGTGTTTTTAGCTTCTTGTTTTCTCCTTAGCCACAACAGCATTCTGACTCTGTGAATTTGTGACTGCAGATGCCTCATTAGCCCCTGTAAATAGCGATGTAGCCTTGCTATGTGAGCCTTCACAGACATGATTCATCATTCCAGTGCACTGACTTGACACAGCCCACTCCTGCTTTGATGCCTTCCTTCCTAAGAGGCCCCCCTCCTTCCTCTCTCAGGGTACCAGGCCTATCCTGTATTCCTTCCCTGGGACCTGGCCAGATGACTTGGAAACCCTCAGGAAGTTGGGGTTCTCAGGCCTAGGTCTCATTTCCTAGTCAAACAAGTCAAATGAGTAGCCCGATTCTGCCTCTTCCTTGGACAGTTCCTGCCTCCCTTCTTGGTCTTGCTCAGCATAATCTGGGCAGCAGGCATGATACAAAGCAAGGCAGTGCGGCTGGCCAGCCAAGACCATTCTGCATTCCCAAGCTTTGAGACAGAGTCGTCAAGGTCTGAAGACCGCCAAAGGGCATCTTATTGAGTGAGACATGCATTTTTAATAAACTATATTTGACTCCCATGATGGGCAAGTTATTAAGTCGTTTGACAGCCAATGGCATGAGGAAATGAAAGAATACCTTGAAAGTAGACATTTCTTGGCAGATAAGGAAGAAATTCAGTGAGCTGGAGGCAATAGAAAAAGAAATGCAAATAAAGATACGATGCTTTTACCTATCTGCATATAGTGGAGAAGCCATTAATATAACAGTGAATAGTGGGATTTTTATCACTACTTGACTTGAATGTCTTGAAAAACTAGCTCAGCCTTGAAAGGGTCAGTCTTTGTAGCTCTGGACCAAGCCCCAATCCTTTGTCTCTGTGTGGAGAAGATGAATTTGTTTTCTGATGTGTTTTTCTCCCCCTTTCTACATTCCTTTGAAATGAGCTTTGGGTTGGCTTTTCGTCACCATCTGATTTAGAATTATTAAGGATAATGACAAGGAGTAAATGGTTCTTTCTCACCCAGAGGCACACTGGTGCATTGATGGCTGCACATCCAGGCAGGCAGCCTCCTAACCTCTGCTCCAGATGGTTGAGTGAATGCTCTCATTTTTGGGGACCACCCTGGGACCCACCTCTTTCATGGCCTTTACTGGCTACCCTATGACTGCAGTGAGCTTTCCATTTCTCTACACCTACAGACTGATTGACTACTTGGCCTGTCTGCTGGGCCCCATCTTTCACTGCCCTAAAATGGTAGTTTGCTTTGCAGTTGCTATAGATTGTAATTCTTTTGTTAGCTCTTCTAGGTTTGTAGTTTCATATTTTCAACCTCTCTCCACAAGACTTGGGGTAGAATTTGGTCTAACCACACTCCCTTCCCCAGCTTGGGAAGGGGAGACCACTTGCTTTGGGGCATTTAGGAAAGCAGACTAGTGAGAACAGGGTATAGCCATTAATAACAGGGCGTTTATTATCAAGTGGGTTCTGACATGCACTTGATATGCCCAGAACTTGTTTCCTAGAAGTGGATATTTGGAATTGTTCAGTGGCCTCATTCAGGGGCCTCTCCCTTGTGTTTTTCTATCGTTACTCCCTCAGGAATTGTAGAGAAACCAGTGTTTGCAGACTCTAGACACATGCTGTGCTAGGGAGAGACTGCCTGGAGGTAAGAGGTCTGGTGGACAGATGACTCATCTTATTGCCTTAAGACTCCTTCCATATTCATGATGCATGAGGCTCATGGATTCCCTCTTGCCTTATCACTTGCATTGCAGTCTTCCACTGAGCCCTGTGGAACTATGCTCTGTCTGTGACAAAATCTCCTGAATCCTCAGTCTCTTGTTTTAACAGATCTATTGCCATTTTGCTCTAACTAAACTGAACTCTTCCCTGATGATTTTGTTTTCCACTAAAACCCGTTCAAACATTGGCTTTTGCTCCTACTCCCCTATGCTACCAGCCTTGGGGCTGGAGTATGTGCTTTCTTTTGTCCTCAGAGCTGTGTTTAGAGTTATTCACCCTCTTTCCTGAAAGTACCCAACTCTTTGAAGTCATCAGACCATATTTCCTTGACATACTTAATGTCACCAACTGAATGTCTAATACAAATCTCCTAAATCAAGCTTTGCTTTCATCAACTCCACACCCCAGACCTGCTTTCCACTCAGTCTAAACTCATTAGATGATAACACCATTCACTCAGCTGCTTTGTCCGAAAGTCATAGTCAACCCTAATTTTTATCTTTCTCAATGCTATGGCTTGAATGTGTTCCCCAAAGTTTATGTGGGTTGGAAACTTAATTTACAATGCAACAGTGCTGAAAGGTAGGAACTTCAAGAGGTGATTAGGCATGAGGACTCCACACTCATGAGTAGATTAATGTCACTATTGTGGGAGTGGATTCCAAAGAAAAGGCTAAGTCCAGTCCCCTTCCTCTCAACCTCTCTTACTGTCACAACTTCCATATGAGATGAAGCATCAAGAAGGCCCTCACAAGATGCCAGGACCTTGATCTTGGACTTCCTAGCCTCTAGAGCTGTGAGAAATAAATTTCTTTTTTTTTTTTTTAAATAAATTATTCAGTCTGTGGTATTCTGCAGTAGCAATACAAAACAGACTTTGATGCTTTTATTCTCTATATCCAAATTTTTAAAATAAGCCTGAGTGGCTCTTCCATCAAAATATCTTCCATGACCACTTGTCAAAACATTCCCTACTTTCTCTCAAGTTCAAGCCATCTATAGTTGCTCAACTTACCATACTAGCCCCTAGTGAGTCTCCTCTCTTGTCGCACTCCCATCTATTCTGAATAGAGCAGCCAGCATGACACTGCAGGATATACACTGTAGCATGTCCCTCCCCAACTTAAGACCCTCCAAAGGCATCTCTCTCAGGTAGAATAGAACCCTAGATCTTTACACAGCTTACAAGACCTTAAATTACCTTGTCCTGGTGATTTTATTAATGACCACTCTTCTTTTTACTCACTTCACTCCAGCCACACACTCTTCCTGTCTGTTCATCAGTTATACTAAGAATATTCCCACTTTCCATCTTTGTTTCCTGGAACACCTTCCCAGCAGCCATTAACCTTCCCCTCTCCTCTTTCTCCATTCTCTTCTCTGCTCTAAAGTCACTTCCTCAGAGAGACAATCATAACCTCATAGCCCCCTGCCCAACATTCTGGATATCATTTTTTGCTCCATTTTTCATCATAAGAACTTAGTTATGATTACCTGACAATATGCTAATATATTTACTTGTTTAATGATTTATGGTCTATCTCTTCCACCAGACTGTAAAGTTTATAAGGACAAGAACTTACTTTGTCTTTATGCTGTTATATTCCTAGCTCCCACACCAGGCATATGGGTGGTGTTCAACAAATATGTGTTGGATGAACAAAAGAATGATGGGAAGCAATAGCTGCACAAGGGAGGATGAAGAAGTTTTTCGTAGAATTCCTGGTACTAACACCATAGAAAGAAAGAGAGAGAAAGCCATCCATTTAGGGGCTCCCAGAGAAGGATCAATTCAAACAGCAACTTCCTTCCAAGCATATGAAAGAGATATAATTATGTAAACCTCAGAGTAAAATAGAAAAGTAAGAATTTAGATGGCAAAAAGAGGAAGAGTCCTCCTTTCACTCAAAGAGACCACACCTAATTGGTAAACGTGAATGAGGAATGGCTCTTCTCTCTCCAGAAATTTTAGTCATTGTCCTAGTCTTTTGCATTATAGACACATGGCAGGAGGACCCTTTAAAAAAAGTAGCCAGAGAAGGGAAAGCACTGGATTCTTATCCCAAATATAACTTCTCTTACAGAAGGACAGTGAGTACATGCATATGGTGAGGGAGAGAGGTGCACAGCGAACCTAGAAACACTTCTCCATTTTACAAACTCATATTAACTATTATTTCAAGAATCGCCTTAACTACCATTTCCTCCTCCTCACTGCCCCAAGCAGACTTACTTATCCTTTGTACACACCTTTGAATGGTATTTTCCTTGTTGTGTGATACTTTGCTGTTTACACATCCACTTCCCCAATTTGATTGTGAAGGCCAAGGCCATGTCTTACTCATCTCTGCATGCTGCATATGGCGATACTCAGTAAACATTGGCTGAATTAGAAGCCAGCTCTATCTAAGCAAGGAAAGGAAGCGGCTCCTGTTGACATCTGTGCCCTTTAGTTCTGGCACACAAAAAAAAATGCTTTTGATGCAAAAGAGCAGCTCCTGTCCTCTTGACTTCCACTTCCACCACCCCTACCTTCTGAATACCATCCTGTGACCCTTGTCTCTGTTCTTTGAATTCCTCTATGTGTCAGCCAACATCACTACCCTTTGTGATCTGTCCTGGACTATTCCAGACAACCAGCTGAGGCAGCTAGAGAAAAAAAAAGAAAAGAAAAAGGTTGAAGCAATAATATATCTTGATTCTTTCTAACCCACAGAAGTAGGTGCTCAACACTAAGCTCTCCAAATAGACTTATTTAACAAGGTGTATTGATCAAAAAAGGACAGTGAGGCAGAACTGCTCATTCCCTCTAATTTTCTACTCTTGGTCTCAAGGCAGGATACTCTGTCTGGGTGTCCTTTCTTGGTAAAGATGTGACTGCAACAGATGCTGCTGTTAGGGGAGAAGCAGAGAACTGGCCTTCACCCTGAGGCATCCTATGACCAGGCAGGATGTGCAAAGTGGCATCCCCATGCTATGATCTGTATAGCCATGCAATGTTTTTCATTTTTTCTTATATCAACTTGAAACATATTTTTCAGAGTCCATCTGCTTTATGACTATTAGCTCAAAATTGGAGTTTACTTCTCATTACTTGTTCACATAACATATTAGAAACAGGGCTAACTTATTGTTTAATATAACTTATTTTAATCACATCAGAATTTAAGAATCATTTCTTGTCTGAAGACTGTAGTTATGAAGGTCTTTACTCTGATTAAAATTTGACTCTTCCTTTCCTCTTTTCCCAAGGTTATATAATCACAAGCAGAATTTTGAAAAACAAAAAAAATCTAAAAGCCCAAATCTACATTTCTGGCCCCATATCCTGCTCTTCCTACTACTGGTACTCCCCTCCAGTTTGGCAAATCCCTGCAAAATGACCATGTTCCTTCTCAGAGGCAGTTAATTGCACCCAGAGAGCCTTCCTTCTTCCTCTCCACTTACACAGTCTTCTCAAGTAGATTGTTCTGTGCATGTGGAGCCCATGCTACCTTTCTCCACATACAGTGGTGTTGTGCATTTGAGGGGTTGATGATGACCAAAGAGGATTCCTTCTCACCTACTGGCCATATCCAGCAAGAGTAAAGAAAGTGTCTTCTCATGATGTAAAATCATATGTTTTGCTTCTTTTTCTCACAAATTTTCTCTAGTAACAGATCACAGAGTACAGATATAGCTCCATTCTGTCTTTGGATCTCCCCTAGCACATCTTATCCATAGCTCTAGTATAAATGTGCCTTCTCTAATATTTGTTGCAATTAATAATAACAATAATGAGACTGTACTGTGTGTAGGCATTGTACCAAGGACTTTACACACCTAATTTCATCTAATTCTCACAACAACCCTGGAAGAAAGGCATTACCACTATCCACACTTTATATACAAGAAGGCTGATGCTTAGGGAATTTAGATGACTTGACCATCTCATGAGACCATCAGACCTCAGGGGCAGAGATCAGAATACTACAACTTTGCATCCTCTCTGGTACACAGAGGCATTCAATCAGTTACAAAAAGGAGTCATGCGAACCAAACAGTGATTGACTTTAGTAGGAAAAGGCAGCGGAGTCTAAAGATCATTCACCTTTAGGTCCAGCCTTCTGAGTCCTGGAGAAAGAGGAGTGATGGGGGTGACAGGCAATATGCATGCACAAACACAGTTGGGTCCATTGATTTAGAAAGCAATGGTTAGCATTTCAGTGAGTTCTGTTCTCTGAGTGTGCTAAATCCAGGCCTGAATAGCAACCAGCAGTCTCAGGAACTTTGTAAGTGGCAGGATGTAGTCTCCCATTTTACGGATGAGGAAGTTGATGCTCAGAGAGACTGAAGACTGGTCACAGCTGGGGAGTGGGAGAACACAGTCAGCACATTCATTTTCTAAAACATGGTTCCTGCATACTTCTCTCTTACTGTGATCCCTCCTTGGCTGATAAATTAAATAGAGACCAGTAACTGCAGGCTCCAGAAGTTGCTGGGCTCACCTTATCCTTTCTTGTTCTGTGGGGGTTGCTGTGCCCCAATCCGGCAGAGAGAGCAGTTCTAAGTCTCTGACGTGGCTTTTTCATGGCAGGTTGAGTTAAGTGGGGCTTACTGAATTTGTTGGAGCCTAGGATCTTGTGCCTTCTGCATAAGTGTTGACATCTATTTGTGTGTGTGTCTCTTTTGAAGGTATTCTCACCAAGATGCAGGGTATACTATTAATACCCCAGCTATATGTTTGCATGTATATATAACTGAAAAGTGTGTTCTTTGGTTTTCTGATCTATGAAATGGGGATAATAGGACCTACCCTAATTATTTCAGGGAATAGAAATTGGAATCCAATATAGTAATAAATGGGAAAGCTCTGTGCAAATTTAAAGGGCCATGACAAACCATAGTTGATGGCACTAATGGTATGAATTTATTGGACTTAGAATAGTAATTTATAGCTTGGCCTCAGTTTTCTTTCTGTATGACAAAAATAAAAATTATATTAAAATATGATCTCTGGGGGCCTCACAAACCTTGTCACCTGCTTTTTCAGGATGGTGAGATAAAGAAAACTAAAGTACTTGGCCAGGCCTGGAGTGCTGGATCAGCTACTCACTACTTAGTAGTTGTTGACAAGAGTGTGGGGGGGGGGCAATGGGAGTGAAGGGAGTCTTATTGATCTCAGAGTGTCTTGAGTGGATGAGCAGAATAGAGAAGGATATTAGTTGGTAGTGTTTATCCATTCCTTTAGAGGTAGATTCAAAACTTTGCTTTCACATTGCCTCCCCTTCCCTCAGCGACCACTTCCCAGTTACTGCTAGTAATAAAGTAAGTAGAAAAATGCTTTTCCGTGTCCATAGTATAGCTTGATTGTCACTTTTGATGAAGATATGGGTGATCCTTTCAGAGGCTGGTCATGCTAAGATTGAGGTGTGCATTCCCTTAGCCTACCATTTCCCTACCTAGACAGTGAGCCTCTGGGTTTAAGCAAACCAGCGCGCATCACAGAGCCTGCTCATGCTCTGTCTGTCCATTGCACTTGGTGTTCTGAGTGCTTTGCGGAAAGTGTGAGTTCTCTTTTCACCATCTTCCTCTTCTCCAAAGAAGGCCTGCTCATTCCCATCCCTCCAGCCTGCATTTATCTCAATGTCATTTCTTCGAGATGTGAGCTGGAACAAATCTGCAGCAGCTGCTTCGTTTCTAAGTGTCCTTTAGGGACCCCCTCAGCAGACACTTTGCAGGGTATAATGATGACATTCTAACGAGCATTAATGTACATGTTGTCATTTTTCTATATTTACTCTTCCCGCAGGAGGCATAGCTCTGAGAAGGGAACACAAAAAGCAGGGAGACAGGGAAAAAGTTTTGTGGGCAGCTCACTGCCAACCCACTGGCTGAGAAGACTCACTCCTGAGGGGAGAAAAAGTGGGCAGTTGGGGGTGGAATATTCTGGAAGTCAAGAGGATGGGAAAGGGGAGCAAGAGTTGGAGAAGACTGGAGAAGTAGAAGGTGAGATTTGGCAGGAGGTAAAAATTTCAAAATAGATTTAAGACTCTGGATTCTATTTTTCCAGGTCAAGAATATTGTGCATATGTTCTTCATTTTATGACTCTGACCACTGTGTATTGGATTCATTCATTCATTCATTCATTCATTCATCCATTCATCCATTCATCCATTCATCCATTTAACAGGCAGCGATTGAATCCTTCCTATGTGGCAGACCTTGTGCTAGGCACCAAGGGTGCAAGCATAAATAAGAAGAACCAGGACCTCTCCTGGAACTTAGTAGGCCAATGATGGACAGGTGAGGTTATACCATTGACTTATCACAACAACCCCATGAGGTGTGGACTACTTGCTTCATTTTGCAGATGAAGGAAAAGGCCCAGGAAAGTGAAAAAAAATTCATATAGATTTCAGTGTGTGCACAGCCAACCCAAGATTTCAATGCCGTTCAGTGTTCAAAGACCTTTTTCCTTCATTATTTCAAAGGAATTATGGGAAGAGATATAGGTAGAATCCTAGTTCTGAGGATCCTGGGAGCTCTGGGGGGACTCTGGGGATGCCTGTCAGCAGCTTTCAGCCACTTTGCTGAGCAGCAGAGAGCAGGGGAACTCCTTTTGCTTGGGGCTGGCCTAGGGAATCTGTCAGTTGATGTTGGAGACAGGTATGTAAGAAACTCCATTGACTCCTCCCAGCCTGGCTTCCATTTTCTCTTTGAATGGTTCTGCAAATATCTCATAATGTGTGTTCACTAATTAATGAATTGATTCACAATTAATTATACATTTATATATTTCACTGTTTGCAAAGCTTCCATATTCATTATCATCGTAATAACTCTGAGGTCAGCAGGGGAAGAGTTATTATCCCTAGTGGACACATCGTGAAGTAGGGGCTCAGAGATGTCGACCTACAGAAAAATCACTCATCCAGGAAGCTTCAAAGCCAGAATTCTAGCACCAGGTCTTCTGACCCAAGTCCTCTGTTCTTAAAGCCTTGCTGCCTCCATGGACCATGAAAGCTGGACAGATTTTACAGTTGAGGACCCTGGAGAGGTTAAATTACTGGCCCAAGGTCATCAGCCAGCCTACAGCATATTTGTTCCTCAACATGGGGCCACCCCACATTAAGCTTGGGCCTGTTCTAAACGCCACTCTGGTCTCTGTACCTAAGAAGTCGATCGGAATATGCATGAAATTCTTGAAAATCATTTCAAATTCAAACACAAGCATACAGGTGTGGGTGGTGCAGATCCCAGGGGATAAAAACAAAGTTAAAGCAGGATCTCTGTGGGGTGACAGTCCCTGGGTTCTAAGGGAAGCTGAGCCCTTACAAGGGCAGGAGAGAGGTGAATTTGTTCCTTAAACAAGCAAAAGGGAAGATCCCTTACTTTCCCTTAGACGAAGGATAAGGTCAAACTTCGTCCTCTCCTGCCCATAGATCTTATCTGGGTGGGATTGTATCAAATAAATAATGTATCAGAAGATTCCTCCCCTGTTACATTAGCCCCATCAGAAGCGAGAGCACAGCCTGGGTGTGTGATAAGTGGTAATAAATGGCAGTGCTTGTCAGTGGAAATTTTTCTGGCAAATTTCCGAGCCAGATTAAAAAGTAAATTAGATTTCTTCTGAAGAGTTATTTTCAAGGGTTTTTATCCACTGACGTGTGTATGCAAGATTGCAGCTTTGCCAAGGGGGAGAGAACAAAGCTGAAAAAATAAAATAAAATGAAATAAAATAAAAATCAGCACGCAATTATCTGTCTGAACAAGGCTATCGTTGGAAAGGCACCTAATCAGAGATGTCTCGAATTTGCTTAAAATACAATGTGCAATATAAAATGTATTTATAATGTGCCTCTTATGCTCCAATAAAATTGTTACCAGGGCCAGACAATTGCAGGAGACAGGGGTTGTAAAATGGAACGGATCGAATCAAATCAGTTATTAATAATAGCTGAATAAAATACAGCTTTGGGGGCAGGGAGTTGTGTATTGTTTTGTTGGGTTTTAGTCTGCTTGACCAAGTCTCTTAAGTCACGTGTGTCAAATACCAATGCCTCTTGCTACATTCCTCTGTGTGTGCCTCTGTCCTTGGCAGGTCCTCATCCTCTCTCTCCTTGCACCTTTCCCACAGCCTCTTGACTGATCTTTCTGCTTCTGGTCTTATCAACCCCTTCCAGTCCACCTTGCATACTGAGCTCAGAGTGACCTCCTAGTTAGCAAATCTGATGGTACCATCTCCCTGAGACTCCTCATTGTCTATATTATAACGTATGAACTCCTTAGCCGGCCTCAGAAATACCTTTGTTACATGCATCCAACTGGCTTTCCAGTCTCATTTCATGATTTTCATGTCCCTGCATAACATGCTTTCAGAAAGACAGGGAATGCTACAAACCTTTTCCAGGTTTCCCACTGCCTCCCATTCCTCCCAACTACCCAGTAAATAATCAACAAGTGGATAAATGAGCACAGGAGTGTAGTTTCTGGATGGTGCCTCCAAGAAAGAGATAGGAGTAACGGCAGATTTAAGGAGAACTTTGGCATTTCAAGACTAAGGAGGTACCATAGCTACCCTATATCACTGAGCAAGCCAACACTTTCATTTAAAAGAATATTCCCTTTCTTAAAAGCTAGCAGTAAACAGCTAGCCAACCAGGTTCACTCTATAGAGCTACTGAAAATAACATATTAGTAAATTTTCCATTTTCATTAGGAGTTATGTCTTCTCTGGATTAGGAGTTACTCAAGACTTTTTTTCTCCTCTCCTCCACACCCAGTGATTGGTCATTTCAGTGCTTAGAAACAGAAGCAAGGGAGTTGAAACTCAAGCCAGCCCATTATACTTCCAATGAAGAGAAGGTTGGGGTAGATGATGAAGGTTTGGACTCTGGACTAAAAAGAACCCTGTGGGTTTAAATTCTCCATTTCCACTCCCCAACAGCTCTCATTACTCCTGCTCCAAAAGAAAAAAAAAAAAAAGTCCCTATTTGTGTTCCAGAAAGACAGAAATCTTTAGGGCTTCTAAGTTTTTGCTGCCCTCTTCACATATTTTATTCACTTCTTCCTCTCCCTAGAACCTTTCCAGCCTAGGTATGATGATTTCTGGGGAGTCATTAAGGATAACTGCTTAAGGGGACTATCCTCCCTTTCCCAGCCCCCATGAATACTTTTTTTCTCCATCTTAAAAAAATAGAAAAGACAAAGGAACACTGGGGTCTGGTAATGTATGTATGAAGGTGAAGGCTGGCAAGAGAGGGCACCAGGGAGAAGATGCAAGGCACTAGGACTGAATCATGCAAATTAAGTGGCCCTAGAATTAACTGAAGAGCCACTTATTTTAGTCCAAGCCCCCCAGAGCCTCCCTTGGGAAGCAGAGAGATGAAGATGAGAGAATCTTTGTTCTTCCTTCCCTAATGATATTTACTTTCATCTCAAGTGGTGTAGATCCATGTAATACCCACACTCAGAGAAGCCAGCCCCTCACTGCTCAGCATGGAGTAGACACTGCATAGGGAAGACACCTAGCCCTCTTCAAAGAACAGAGAGAGCCCAGGTGAGTGCCTGCCCCTAGAGCACTTGCTGGGCAACTCCTGTTGCAATGTACTCATGATCTTGCCTGGGAGCAGGTGTGCCTGGACTGCCACATCAGTACAGCTGCACAATGTCTGGTTAAAATTGGGTGAGAGGCAGATGCTTTGGGAGAGCTAGTGGGGTTAGGTTAGACCCAGGGAAGAGAAAGACCAGTTGGGTCCAATTGAATCCAGCTTGGTCTTGAGTCTGCTCCACAAAGACTCCAGCCAGTAGTTTTCCAGTGGTAACTACCCAAGTTGATCTAGCTGCAGGAGATGATGACTGAGAAAAGGGAACAGGGCCGTCCTTTGTGTTGTAAGTGACAACTTTCTATACAAATAAGACTGCAATGGGACCTGTGGTGTTTGAGCTGTAAAGAAGCCATGCTTTCTCTGTGCCATGGCGCCATGCCAACCCACAGATGCACCAGATGTGGGTAGGCCCAGGGTGGACCTAACCCAATGCCTTGTGAGGAGCAAGATCGGAAGAAGCCTGCCCCAGGAGCAAGGTGCTGGATGCTGAGATAATTCCCAGAGATTCTCAGAAACCCATTTCCTGTGTCCTCTGTCAGTCATCCACCTGGCTTTCTTTACCTACTCTCTCTTCCCTTTTGTTCTTCTGGCCTTATACTCTATCATTTTTTTCTTCCTTCCTCCTCTGTTCCCCAGTGACATCCTCTTCTTCTCTTATGCTTTCTATTCCCCTTTCTCTTTCTTTCCTCCTGGTCTCCATTTCCTTCTCGTCTTCATCTTTTCTCCTCACTCCCTTACGCTTAGCCTCCTGTCTTTCTATAAGGAATGATAGAACACCACGTGTCCAGGCCTACAGCTCAGGTGCAGAGATGAACAAAACCAGACCCCATGGCTGAGGAGCTGCATCTCATACAGGAGACAGGAGAGGAAGCAAATTATTAAAGCCAGTGTGGCTGAAGCACAGATGTGTGAAGATGGGGCAAGAATTGATGCCACCTGATTCTATAGGGCTTGTGCATGGGCAGAGGAGCTTGGTTTGTCTCTTGCAAGTGATGGGGATTCTTGGTAGGTTTTCAAAAAGGGAAAGGACAAGACAGCCTTCCTCCTCCTTCTTATGCTTCTTTCATTCTTCTCTATGTCAGCTGGTTGGATGCTCTTCTTCCTTCTCTTCTTCTCCTGCACATCTTTTCTCCAGAGCCTTCCCTTACCTCCACCATTGCCACTGCCAGCTACGCTCTGCTATGTGCACAGGTCCAGTTTGGGAGGCAACAACGTCCTTGGCACACGCAGCAGACACCTGCCTCTCTCTGCCCACACATAGTCTCCTCTGGTCTTACTTGACTTCTTTGTCTTGTCCTCCTTTCCTTGTTCTCCCCAGTTCCTTTGTCAGTCTCTTCCTGCTCTAGGCTGAATAGAGGTCCGTAGTCTCCTGCATAGCCTTGGGGTCACAGAAGAGTTGAGATAGCCTCCCCTGCATCTTGTAGACTTTTAGACCAACTGCTTGGTAAAAACCAATCTCTCTGTGTAGTAATCTTCATCTTTAAAGATTGAAAGATATCTTAGAGATGACATTGATACTTATACCCTTACTCATACCAATACCAGTACTAATACTGATACCAATACTTACACTAATATCCACACCAAGGATTTATCTATGAATAGTGTCTTTCAGAGCAAAGATATCTCATTCACTGGCAATACTTAATTCAAAACCCAAAACTATGTCAATAAATATTTGCAGAAAACCTGTACCGGATTTTGTGTGGGGTGCTTCGTATATATGCTTGCTCCTTTTTTTATTTTTATAGATTTAAGGGGTACAAGTGTTTTTTGTTACATGGATATGTTGCATACTGGTGAAGTCTGGGCTTTTAGTTTAATCATCACCCAAAAAGTATACATTCTACCCACTAGGTCATTTTTCATTCCTTACCACCCCTTTGGAGTCTCCAATGTCTGTTATTCCACTTCTATGTCCGTGTGTACACACTGATAAGCTCCCACTTACAAGTGTAAACATTTGACTTTCTGTTTTGGAGTTATTTCACTTAAGATAATGGCCTCCAGTTCCATCCATGTGGGTACAAAAGACAATTTTATTTTTTTATGACTGAGTAGTATTCCATAGTACATATGTAAATACCACATTATCTTTTTCTAGTCACCCATTGATGGATACTTACGTTGAGTCCATGACTTTGCTATTGTGAATAGTGGTGCAATAAACATACAAGCACTGGTGTCTTTTTTATATAATGATCTATTTTCCATTGGATAGATACTTAGTAGTGGGGTTGCTGGATTGAATGGTAGTTCTGTTTTTAGTTCTTTGAGAAATCTTCATACTCTTCTTCATAGAAGTTGTACTAATTTACATTACCACCAACAGTGTATAAGTATTCCCTTTTCACCAACATCTGTTGTTTTTTGATTTTATAATAGCAGCCATTCTGACTAGGGTAAGATGGTATGTCGCTGTGGCTTTGATTTGCATTTCCTGATGATTAGTGATGTTGAGCGTATTTTTCATATGTCTGCTGGTCACTTGTATATCTTCTTTCAAAAAATGTCTGATTATGTAATTTGCCCACTTTTTAATGTCTTTTCCTGTTGAACTGTTTGAGTTCCTTGTAGATATTGGATATTAGCCCTTTGTCACGTGCATAGTTTCCAAATATTTTCTCCCATTCTGTAGGTTGTTTACTCTGTTGATGATTTCTTTTGTTTTGCAGAAGCTTTTTAGTTTAAGTCCCATTTGTCTATTTTTGTTTTTCTTGCATTTGCTTTTCAGGTCTCAGCCATAAATTCTTTGCCTAGGCCAATGTCCAGAAGAGTTTTTTCTAGGTTTTCTTATCAGATTTTTATAGTTTCTGGTCTTACATTTAAGTCTTTATTCCATCTTGAATTAAGCTATGTGTATAATGAGAGATACAGGTCCAGTTTCATTCTTCTGCATGTTGCTCTCCAGTTTTCTCAGCACTGCTTATTAAATAGGATGGCCTTTCCTCACTGTATATTTTTGTTGTCTTTAATGGAGATCAGTTGGTTGTAGGTATGTGGCTTCATGTCTGGGTTCTCTATTCTGCTTCATTGACTTATGTGTCTATTTTTATACCAGTACCATGCAGTTTTGATTACTATGGCCTTGTAGTATAATTTGAAGTCAGGTAATGTGATGTTTCCAGCTTTGTTCTTTTTACTTAGGATTGCTTTGGCTATTCAGGTTCTTTTGTTTTTTGGTTCCATATGAATTCTGATTTGTTCTTTCTAATTCTGTGAAAAATGGCATTGGTAATTTGATAGAAATTGCATTTAATCTGTAAATTGCTTTTGGCAATATGGTCATTTTAAGGATATTGATTCTTCTAATTCATGAGCATGAGATAGTTTTCTATTTGTTAGTGTCATCTCCAATTTCTTTCATTAGTGCTTTTTCGTTCTCCTTGTAGAGATCTTTCACCTCCTTGGTTAAATCTATTCCTAGGTATTTTCTTCTATTTTTTGTAGCTATTATAAACGAGATTGGGTTCTTGATTTGGTTCTCAGCTTGATCATTATCAGTGTATAGAAATGCTACTGATTTTTGTATGTTGATTTTGTGTCCTGAAACTTTATTGAAGTCATTTACCAAATGTAGGAGTCTTCAGGGTTTTCTAGGTATAAGATTATATCATCCATGTTGACTCCTTTAATGCTCATAAAACCTCATGAGATATGCACTTATTATTTTCACTTCATACCTAAGAAAACTGAAGCTCAGAGAGGTCAAATACCTTAATCAAAGTTACACAGCAAGTAGAGGAGGAGCTGGGTTTTAATCCAAGTCTTCTGACTGCAAACTCAGGGCTCTCTTCAACACACCTACAATAAGGGGTAGTTTACACATGATGGAAACTACATTTCTAGAGAGTAAAAACCTCTAACCCTTTCACAACACTGGTAAATAAAGTGGGTCCAAAGGGTTTCTCAATGTGAGTCGTAAAGCTAATACCCAAATAACATCCCACAACATCATGGCTTCTTCCTTCTCACATCAGTTGGATGGTCTTCTACTCCTCCCTCAGACTGCCCTGCCATCCCAAATAAGTTTCAAGGGACAGGAAGACCTGGAGTAGGGGAGAGTCAAGGTCACTGGGGCAGTGTAATGGAGAAGGGGCCTTTGGGTCCATCTGTCACTGGGACAGCCTCATATGTCTATTAATCAGAAAGCTCTTGCCTCCTCGAAAGCAGCTCATTATTCCTCCTGATATTGTCGCCTGAGGAGCCACAGCCCAGCCTCTTACATGCTGGTGACTGATGACCTGGTGGAACAGTGGCATCCAAGTGCAGCTCCCAGCTTCCCAAGGCACCTCACAGCTGGAAGAGGTAGAGTGTGTGGACTGGCCGGCCATTGTTCTGAGACTGGGACTGATCCATCCCTGTGTAAAAGCTGCTGGTGGGCTGCCTGCCTGATAGGCATGTTGGTAGGACTTGCTCTGAAAGCTCAGCTTGTGTTTCCACATGTGTGAGGCTAAAGATGGTCCCCCTGCTGGAAAGAACCAGCACAGGTCGAGTAAAATTCTGGGCTTGGATCAAAACTGCTAGTTGCTGGTGGGGATGGAAGGAGGGATAGAGAGTGGTTTAAGATGTAGACCCTGCCATCCAGCAGCTCACAGTTGACACAGGCAAGGAGGAGGAAGATGTGGGAGGACTAACAATATCCGTTATTCACAGCTTTGTCTACATGGTGATTAAAAAGGATAAGGGGACCTTTGTTTAAGAAAAACCTAATGTTTTCATGACAGCATGGGATAACTCGATGAACCAAGGGAGGCTGTGTGTTATGGTAAGACCAGCCTGACCCACATGGTGAAAACCCATCTCTACTAAAAATACAAAAATTAGCTGGACATGGTGGCGCGTGTCTAATCCCAGCTACTCAGGAGGCCGAGGCAGGAGAATCACTTGAACCTGGGAGGCAGAGGTTGCAGTGAGCCGAGATTGCGCCACTGCACTCCAGCCTGGGCGACAGAGTGAGACTCCGTCTCAAAAACAACAACAACAACAACAAAACACACACACACACACACACACACACACACACAAACAGCTTCAGGCATTAGACCTGGTGGTATGTCCTTGGGCAAGTTCTATGACCTTTCTGACCTTAATTTTCTTTATCTTTAGAGTAGGGTTGATAATAACACCTCTCTCAAAGGGCCCTTGGGAGGGTGAAACAAGATAAAGCAAGCCAAGCACCTAACCCCAGGCCTGGCACATTGCGAGGCTTAGGGAATGACCAATAGCTAATATGGTGCTGGAATCAGAAAAGCCTGTGTCACATCCCAGCTCTGTCCTATTTGTAACAGTCAGTTTAGACAGGGATATGGTTTCTCTAATCTCATCGGTAAGTTGGGATGATTGCATCTACTGTAGGAAATTGTTGTAAGCACCACAGGAGATAAGCTATGTAAATTGCCTGGCACATAGTAGGAGCTCAATAAATGGTGAACATTATTAGATGTCAGCAGAGGTAAGAGTTAGTTTAACCTCAGTCCTGGCAGGAAATGAAATACTGTTAGATTTGAATGTCCTTCTAGAAATTAATTTATTTTTACTTATCATGGCTATTACTTTAATAAAAATGAAATGTCTTACTTAAAGGCATATGATTAGTTCTGCTAATAGAAAGGTAAAAAAAATCTTAATCAATGAACTTTCTATTGTCCTTTCTAGCTACAATATTGGTGGGGGTTTGCACATTGCTGGAAAGCTGAGCATGCTCCCCAGAAAATTCTCTTTTTACCTTCTCCTCAAGAGGTCTTCCATCTGTGCAGCTCTGAGTTAGCGGGGAAAGGAATCTTTGTCCTGAATCACTCCCTTAAACATGAGTAGCAGACAACCCTTTCATCTTGCCAGAGGTATTTGCAAATTTAAAATAGGAATCTATTATGCCCACTTCCACTCTCGTCTCTTTTAATCCATTCTCCATACTGCAGTCAAAGTGATCTTTTAGAAACACAAGACTCATCATTTCTCTCTCCTGCTTAAAACTCTTTAATGACTTTCCATTGCTCTTAGAATAATGTCAAAATTTCTTATCAAGGTTTACAAGGTCCTCAATTGTGATGCCTGCCTAAGCCTGAAGCACCATCTCCTCCCCTTTACTCCCAACCCCACCCCTCTCCCTTATTACTCATTGCTTCTCTTTCTGAAATATCCTAGGATCTTTCCAACTTAGCAGTTTCCATGTACATTTCCCTTTGACCATAATGGTCTCCCCTTAGCTAACCACTGTTTATCCTTTCAATCTCAATTTTGAATGTCTTTCCTCAGAGGGACATTCCTCACTTCCCCACACTGGCTTTTTCTCCTATAACATCAGTATGGGACAGCTATATGTCTCTAAGAATATAAAAATGTGTAAATAACATCTCTCTCTTAAAAAGCCTTAGAGACCATGTGGTAGATTGAGAATATGGTGGCTTCAGTACATTCTTTCCTGTATCCATGCGCTTTGCAGTGTGTCATTGCAGCTACTCCCATCAAGAAATGGAATCCATTTTTCTTCCCCTGATTTTGAGTTGGCCCTGTGTTGCTTTGACTGATAGAATTCAGTAGAAATAATGTGCTAGTTCTGAGCCTAGACTTCAGGGGAGTGTGAACATTTCCATTAGTTCTCTAGGAACTCTGCCACATTGCCAACTGAACAAGCCAGGGCCAACCTTCCAGGTGAAAGACCATGTTTTCCAGTCACCCATTATGTCCTAGCCAACATCCATCTAACCCCTAGAAGCAGAGCTGTCTAGCAGACCGGTATCTGACTGCAGGTGTGTGAATGAACTCAACCAAGAACAGAAAACTAACCCAGCTGAGCCCAGCCCAAATAGCCAACTCACAGAATTATGAACTAAATCAAGTTACTATTTTAAGCCAGTGAGTTTTGCAGTAGTTTGCCAAACAGCCTAAAAAAACTCATATAGGCCTTCCGGAAGATAAAATAAATATAATAATAAGCACATAAGCAACAATACAAGGTAGTGTGTGCTGAGTCTGCCAAAAGTAGACAGACAGACAAAAGTACAAAGGAAGAAAAGATCACTGAGAGCTGAAATTATTCACATAGGAGGTGATTAATTCATGGGCATTGTTATTATTGCAAGTTTCCTGAGGACATGGATTGTGTCTCAAAATTATTTTTTATTACCTGCAATATTCAGCGGAGTGTAAGCTAAAGCATTCAATTCTAAAGTACCCATTGGATGATTTTAAAAAGGGTAGAAACTATATTTATCTTGTTGATTTTTATGTTCCTAACACTTGAACAGAGCCTGGAACATAGAAGCCTCTCAGTAACTACTTACAAATGAATAAATAAGTGACGGGCTTCATGGACAAAAAATTCATAAGTATTCCTGGGCGTATTTCCTGGTGACCCAAGGCAGTGTTTACAGTTACAACAGGTGAGGGAAAAAGAGGAGAAGCCTGGATAGTGGTAGGGCCAACCATCTCACCTAAGTCCATTCTGTCATTTGTAATTGCTCCAAAGCAATTACATATGTAGATAAAACATACATTCATTGTTTTCTTCTTATTTGTCTTTCAGTTTCTCAGCACTGTCTCTCTTTCCTTCTCTCTCTTCTTCCATTTCTTTTAGTTCTCTGTTTCTCCTGTCCTTATGATCCTTTTGGAGTTAGCATTTTTACTGTAGAGTGGTGAACGAGTTCAAGGTTCCAGCTTTAGGTTGGAAGGGGATGGGGAGATGAGGAGTAACAAACGCAGGGTCTCTGTGGCAGGTGCAGTATAATGACAGATTCTTCATTCTCAGTTAACTTTTTTCTCCCCCTCCCTAAAATGCCAAATAATAGCATAGCATGAGGACAAAATATAAAGGAAAGGATATATGTGTGCAAGACATATCTGACTTCATCTGAACTGTTCTTCCAGATTTGAAATTGCTACCTGAGGGCAGTCTTCTTGAGGCTAGTATACTGTGTGCACCTCTACCATTTCAGAGACTTGACAACTGCTTCCTCTTCCTGGGGGCATGGAGCCAGCTTTTGGATTACAATGCAGTGACATATTTTTTTTATTTAAAAAAAAATTTTTTTTAATTATTTTTATTTTTGTAGGTACATAGAAGGCATCCATATTTATAGGTTACATGAGATATTTTGATACAAGGATGCAATACGTAATAATCACATCAGGGTAAACCGAGTATCCCTCACCTCAAGCATCTATCCTTTGTGTTACAAACAATCCAATTAGACTTGTTTAGTCATTTGTAAATGTACAGTTAAATTATTTTCGACTATAGTCATGCTATTGTGCTAGTAAATTCTAGGTCTTATTCATTATTTTGAACTATGTTTTGTATCCATTAATCCTCCTCACTTTGCGCCACCCTCACCCTTCCCAGCCTGTGGTAGCCAACCTTCTACCTCTACCTCTACGAGTTCAATTGCTTTAATTTTTAACTCACAAAGAAGTGAGAACATGTGAAGTTTGTCTTTCTGTGTCTGGCTTATTTCACTTAACATAATGACCTCCAGTTCCACCCATGTTGTTGCAAATCACAGGAGCTCATTCTTTTTCATGACTGAATAGTACCCCATTGTGTATATATGCCATATTTTCTCTATCCATTTATCTGTTGATGGACACTTAGGTTGATTTCAAATCTTGGCCATTGTGAATAGTGCTGCAGTAAACATGGGAGTGCAGATATCTTTTCACTATACTGATTTCCTTTCTTTTGGATATATATCTAGGAGTGGGATTTCTGGATTGTCCAGAAATGGTAGCTGTGTTTTTCATTTTTTTTAGAAACCTCCAAACCAGTCTCCATAGTGATTGTACTAATATACATTCCCACCAACAAGGATTCCCTTTTCTCCATATCATTGCCAGTAGTTGTTATTGCCTGACTTTTGGATAAAAGCCACTTTAACTGGGGTGAGATGATATCTCATTGTAGTTGTGATTTGCATTTCTCTGATAATTATGACGTTGAGCACTTTTTCTTATACCTATTTTCCATTTATATGTCTTATTATGAGAAATGTTTATTCAGATCTTTTGCCCATTTTAAAATCTGATTACTAGATTTTTTTTTCCCAGTAGAGTTGTTTCAGTGTCTTATATACTCTGGTTATGAACCTCTCATTAGATGAACAGTTTGAAAATATTTTCTCCAATTCTGTGGGTTGCCACTTTACTTTGTTGATTGTTTCCTTTGCTGTGCAGAAGCTTTTTAATGTGTTGTGATGCTGTTTGTCCATTTTTGCTTTGGTGGTTTGTGCTTGTGGGGTATTACTCAAGAAATCTTTGCCCAGTCCGTTGTCCTAGAGAGTTTCCTCAATTACTTTTTGTAATTTCATAGTCTGGGGTCTTAGATTTAAATGTTTAATCCATTTTTATTTTACTTTTATGTATGGCAAGAAATAGGGGTCTAGTTTTATTTGTTTGTATACAGATACAGTGTTCCTAGCACTATTTATTGAAGAAACTGTCCTTTCCTCAAGGTATGTTTTTGGCATCTGTGTCAAAAATGAGTTCACTGTAGATATGTGGATTTATCTCTGGGTTCTCCATTCTGTTCCACTGACGTATGTGTCTGTTGCCAGTACCATACCATTTTGGTTATTATAATTCTGTAGTATAATTTCAAGTCAGGTAATGTGATTCCTCCAGTTTTGTTCTTTTTGCCCAGGATAACTTTGATTATTCTGGGTCATTTGTGGTATCATATAAATTTTAGGATTGTTTTTTCTATTTCTGTGAACAATGTGGTTGGTATTTTGATAAGGATTGCATTAAATCTGTAGATTGCTTTGGGTAGTATGGACATTTTAACAATACTGATTCTTCCAATCCATGAACATGGAATATCTTTCCATATTTTGTGTCTTATTTAATTTCTTGCCTCTGTGTTTAACAGTTTGCATTGTAGAGATCTGTCACTTCTTTAGTTAATTCTTAGGTATTTTATTTTATTTGTAGCCATTGTAAGCGGGATTACTTTCTTGATATCTTTTTCAGATTGTGTGCTGTTGGCATATAGAAATGCTACTGATTTTTGTATGTTGATTTGTATTCTAAAACTTTACTGAATTTATCAGTCCTAATAGTTATTTGATGGAGTCTTTAGGTTTTTCCAAATATAAAATCATATCATCTGCAAACAGGGATAGTTTGACTTCTTCCTCTTCAATTTGGATGCCCTTTTTTTCTTTCTCTTGTTTGACTGATCTAGCTAGGACTTTCAGTACAATGTTAAATAATAGTGGTAAAAATGGGTGGGCATCCTTGTCATGTTCCTGATCTTAGAGGAAAGGCTTTCAGTGTTTTCCCCATTCAGTATGATACTAGCTTTGGGTCTGCTGTATATGACTTTTAGTATGTTGAAGAATGTTCTCTATAGTTGTTTGAGGGTTTTTATCATTAAGGGATGTTGAATTTTATCAAATGCTTTTTAAGCATCAGTTGAAATAAACATATGTCTTTTGTCCTTCCCTCTGTTGATATGGTGTATCACATTAATTGATTTTCATATGTTGAAGCATTCTTTATCCCTGTGATAAATTCCTCTTTGTCATGATGAATGATCTTTCCTATGTGTTGTTAAATTTGGTTTGCTGGTATTTTGTTGAGGATTTTTGCATCAATATTCATCAGTAACACTGACTTGTAGTTTTTGTTTTTGTTTTTTGATGTGTCTTTGCCTTGTTTTGGTATCAGGGTAATACTAGCCTCATACAATGAGTTTAGAAGTATTCTCTCCTCTTGTATTTTTTGGAATAATTTGAGTAGAATTGGTATTAGTTCTTCTCTAAATGTTTGGTAGAATTCAGCAGTGAAGCCATCAGGTAGTGGGCTTTTCTTTGCTGGCAAAGTTTTTATTACAGCTTCAATCTTGTTACTTGTTATTGGTCAGTTCAGGTTTTGGATTTCCTCAAGTTTCAATCTTGGTAGGTTGTATAGTGTCTAGGAATTTATCTGCTTCTTCTAAATTTTCCAATTGACTGGCAAATAGTTTATCACAGTAGCCACTAATGATACAGTGCATTTGTATGGTTTCAGTTGCAATGTCTCCTTTTTCATCTCTGATTTTATTTGCTTGAGTCTCCTTTTTTTTTTTTTTTTTTTTTTTTTTTTTGTTAGTCTGGCTCAGGTTTCATCAATTTTGTTTTACTTTTCAGAAAAACAACTTTTTGTTTCATTGATCTTTTGTACTATTTTCTTCATGTAAATTTTATTTATGCTCTGATCTTTATTATTTATTTTCCTCTACTAATTTGGGGTTTGGTTTGGCCTTGCTTTTCTAGTTCTTTGAGATGCATCATCAGGTTGTTTATTATTATTATTATTATTATTATTATTATTATTTTATGTAGGCACTTACAGCTATAAATATCCCTCTAGTACTGCATTTGCTGTATCCCATAGGTTTTGGTATTTGGTGTTGTGTATCCATGATTATTTGTTTCACAAAATGTTTCCACTTCCTTCTTAGTTTCTTCATTGACCCACTGGTCATTCAGAAGCATATTGTTTAATTTCCATGTACTTGTATAGTTTCCAAAATTCTTGTTATTGATTTCTAGTTTTATTTTTTTGTGGCCAGAGAAGATGCTTGATATTTTCTCAATTTTTTGAATCTTTTAAGACTTGTTAAAAGACTTGAATCTTCTAAGACTAACATATGAGCTATCCTTGAAAATGAACTGTTACTGTATTGGTACCTATTTCTCTCTTTAGCTTTAATAATATTTACTTTATATATCTGGGTGCTCCAGTGTTGGGTGCATATATTTTTTAAATTGTTATATCCTCTTGTTGAACTGAACCCTTTATAATTATATAGTGACCTTTGGCTCTTATTGTTTTTATCTTGACACCTATTTTGTCTGATATAAGTGCAGTGACTCCTGCTCTATCTTGGTTTCCATTGGCATGGAATATATTTTTCCATTCCTTTATTTTCAGTCTATATGTGTCTTTATAGATGAAGTGTGTTTCTTGTAGGCAACAGATCACTGGGTCTTATTTTTTTTTTTTTAACCCATTTAGTCACTCTGTGTCTCTTGATTGGAGAGTTTAGTCTATTTACATTCAATGTTATTATTGATAAGTAAGGACTTACTCCTGCTATTTTATTTGATCTCTGGTTTTTTTGTGGTCTTCTTCTTTCCTGTCTTTCTTTTAGTGAAGGTAATTTCCTCTTGTGGTATACTTTAATTTCTTGCTTTTCATTTTTTGTATATTCATTGTACGTTTTTTAAAAATAGGGACAGGGTCTCTTTATATTGCCCAGGCTGATCTTGAACTCCTGGTCTCAAGATATCTACTGCCTTGGCTTCCCAAACTGCTAGGATTACAGGCATGAGCCACCACACCTGGTCCTGGTGGGTTTTGATTTGAGGTTACCAAGAGGCTTGCAAATACTATCTTATAACCATTATTTTAAGCTACTAACAACTTAATACTGTTGCATAAACAAACAAACAGAAAACCAAGATAACCTCACATCTTAACTTCATCCTCCTGCATTTTAACTTTTTGTCATTTTTAATTTATATCTTATTTCATGATGTGGTTTATGTATTGTATTGTATGTAGGGTTTATATCTTGATAAGTTGTTGTTATTATTTTTGATTTGTTCATCATTTAGTCTTTCTACTTAAGATAAGAGTAATTTATTTACCACAGTTACCATGTTATAATACTCTGTGTTTTTATGTGTGCTTACTATAAGCAGTGAGTTTTGTACCTTCAGATGATTTATTATTGCTAATTAACATCCTTTGCTTTCTGACTGAAGTACTCCCTTCAGCGTTTTTTTGTAGGACAGGTCTGGTGTTGATGAAAGCCCTCAGCTTTTGTTTGTCTGGGAAACTGTTTATTTCTCTTTCATGTTTGAAGGAAATTTTTGCTGGATATACTGTTCTAAGATAAAAATATTTTTCCTTCAACACTTCAAATATGTCAGGGCACTCTCTCTTAGCCTGTAAGATTTCCACTGAAAAGTCTGTTGTCAGATGTATGGAAGCTCCATGGTATGTTATCTGTTTCTTTTCTTTTGCAGCTTTTAGGATCCTTTCTTTATCCTTGACCTTTGGGAGCTTGATTATTAAATGCCTTGAGGTAGTCTTTTTTGAGTTATGTCTGCTTGGTGTTCTATAACCTTTCATATTTGGATATTCATTTCATTCACTAGGTTTAGAAAGTTCTCTGTTATTATTCCTTTAAATAAACTTTCCACTCCTATCTCTTTTTCTACCACCTCTTTAATGCCAATAACTCTTAGATTTGCCTTTTTGAGGCAATTTTCTAGATATTGTAGACATGCTTTATTCTTTTTCATTCTTTTTTTTCTTTTGTCTCCTCTGACTGTGTATTTACAAATAGCCTGTCTTCAAACTCACTAATACTTTCTTCTACTTGATCAATTCTGCTGTTAGTAGACTCTGATGCATTCTTCAGTATGGCAGTTGCATTTTTCAACTCCAGAATTTCTGCTTGATTCTTTTAAATTATGTCAATCTCTTTGTTAAATTTATCTTATAGAATTCTGAATATTTTTCTCTGTGTTATCTTTAACTACTTTGAGTTTCCTCAACACAGCTTTTTTCAATTTTCTATCTGAAAGGTCACATATCTCTGTTTCTCCAAGATTGGTCCCATGGGCCTTATTTAGTTCATTTGGTGAGGTCATGTTTTCCTGGATGACCTTGATGTTTATGGACATTCTTCTGTGTCTGGACATTAAACAGTTAGGTATTTATTGTAGTCTTTGCAGTCCAGATTTGTTTTTACCCATCCTTCTTGAGAAGGCTTTCCAAATATTCAAAAGGACTTGGGTGTTGTGATCTAAACTGTATTGGCATTAGGGGTCATTCCATGCCCAGTAATGCTGTGGTTCTTGCAGACTCATAGAGGTACTGCCTTGTTGGTCTTAGATAAGATCCAGAAGAATTCTCTAGATTACCAGGCAGATGCTCTTGTTTTCTTCCCTTACTTCCTCCCAAGCAAACAGAGTCTCTCTCTCTCTCTCCCTACCTACCTACCTCTCCCCCTCCTCTCTCTCTTTCCTTCTCCCTCTCAGCCACCTGGAGCTGGGAATTAGTGGTACAAGTGCCCCTGTGGCCACCACCACTGGGACTTATGGGGTCAGACCTGAAGCCAACACAACACTGGGTCTTGCCCAAGGCCCACTGAAACCACTGTCTATCAACCTCCTGTGTTCATTTAAGGTCCTGGGGGCTCTACAATCAGCAGATGCAAAGCCAGCCAGGCTTGTCTTCTTCCCCTCAGGGTGGCAAGTTTCCCCAGGCCCCAGGCCCCAGGCAGGTCTAGAGGTACCAGAAGCCAGAGACTTGAGTCAAAAACGTTAGAGGTCTACTTGGTGTTCTATTGTGCTGCAGCTGAGCTGGCACTCAAACCATAATATGTGGTCCTTCCCACTCTTTCCTCCCTTTTCCATAGGCAGAGGAGCCTGTGATCACCACCCCCACAGGCCCACGGGAGTACTGCCAGGCTGCCTCCAATGTTCCTCTAAGGTCCAAGGATCCTTAAGTCAGCTTGTAGTGAATGCTGCCTGACCTGGGACTCACCCTTCATGACACTGGGCTCCCCTTTGACTTCCTCTAAAAATGCTATCCAGGAGCTAAGGCTTGGAATCAGAGTCCCCACAAGCCTGCTTGCTGCTCTACCACCCTGTGGCCAAGCTGGTACCTCAGGTGCAAGACAAAGTCTCCTTGACTTTTCCATCCACTTTTCTCAAGCGGAAGAAATCTCCCTAGCCACCACATCTGAATCCAGCACATCTCAGAGTCACACCCAAGGCCAATGGCGTACTACCTGGGTATTGCTGCTGATTATGCAGGGCCCAGGGACTCTCTAGTCAGTAAGTGATGGGTCCTGCTTGGACTGCATCCTTCAGTTTAAGGGAGCAGGTTTCCTTCTGGCCCAGGGTGTGTCTAGCAATGTCATCTGGACCTGGAGCCTGGAAAGGGGGTCTCATGACTGACTAGTGCCCTATCTTACTGTGGCTGAGCTGGTATCCAAGATGTAAAACTATGTCTTCTTTACTCTTCCCTCTCCTCTTCTCAAGCAGAAGGAAGGAGCCTCTTTTGGAGCTGTGAGCTGTGCAGCCCGGGCTTGGGGGGAGGGTTGGCACAAGCACTCCCTTTGTCTACCCCATCTGATTTCTCAATATGTTGTGAACTCCCCAAGTCCACTGGCACTGAGCCCAGTTCAGCACTAGAACTAGCCTAGGAGTTTCAGTTCTTGTGGCCTAGACTTCATTTCAAGTTTATTTAGGGTCCCAGTGCACTTTAGCCCGTGGTAGTGAAGCTTGCCAGAACTCAAATTTTAACTGCTGGGATAGGAAACTCCCCTCTTGCTAGGGCTGTTTTAAATACTCCCTCTGTGGACAGGTTTCAGCTGAGTTCAGCCTGGTTTTGCTTTCATGGCAGCACTAAGGTCAATACAATGTTTCACAATTGCTGCATTCACCCTTTCCCAAGTTCTCAGATTTTCTCTCCGCACCAGGCAGCCACTGCTAGGGGATGGGGGAGGAGTGGAATCAGGGATTCAAGACTTTTTTCTACCCTCTTCAATGCCTCTTTTAGCTCTATGAAGTTAAAACCAGGTGCTGTGTGTGGTCACCTAATTTTTGGTTCTTATGAAGATTTTTTTTGTTTGCTTTTTTGTTTTTAGTATAGATAGTTGTTAAAGCGGTGTCCTTGCAACGGGGCCTGGGGAAGATTGGTGGAGCCTTCTATTTGGCTATTTTGCTCCACTCCTAGTGACAGTGCGGTGACTTTTGAAGATAACTGTCCTACTCTGCCTTCCAACATACGCCATTTGCACATATTCATAATTTGTATTTGTCCTCTCCAACTGGACTCTGTTTCAGTTCCTTTCATTCAAGATCACTTCCTTTTATTCAGATAAGTCTTCCTCTACTTCTTGAAACCTTCTTTGCTTTGTCTCCCCCCATAACTCCTAGTGCTAACTGCGTGTTACTCATTTGCTATTTGCTATACAATAAATAATTTCATGACATTTCTTATTTTAAGCATGACCAAAACTAAACTCTTAGAAGGAAAGCAAAGTCTTTTTTGCATAGCTTAGAGCAAGGGTAGTCCTACACACATAATAGGCAATCAGAATCTGCTGAGTGAGTATATGAGTGCATGACCCACTGGGAATGGCTGGTTTCCTTAGAAAGGCCTATACCATTAAAAAGAGTTACTTTTTAATAAGCACATACTATGTGCCAGATACAGAACTAAGCAATTTCCATGGGCTATATACTTTAATCAATATGATAGCATTGTCGGGGGGAGGGGGTGCTATTATGACCTCCACAGCAAGTAAGTGAGGGTGCAGACATTCAATTCCAGCTAGTCAGGCTCTGAAACAAGCAATCTTGAACCAGAAACATGAATGTTATAGCAACAACTGAGCCACCTTAATTGAGGAAACAGCAAAAGATGTACTATGCCTCCTGCATGAAAATTAAGGGGTCACATTTCAAGGGAAAATGTTTTCCTTCATGATGACTCTGGGCATATCAGGAAACCTAGTTACTAACTGTGTGCAATTATTTTATGTGTGTTCATTTTGTTCAGGCACAAAGACCATAACAATTAGCATATAATAGTTACCACTTATTACCATGTGTCAGGCGCTATGCTAAGTACTTTGCATTCATTATTTTATCTCCTCTGCCCAACAGCTCTAAACATTGGTATTATTATTGTTGTTCTTTCTAGTGTCCAGATGGGAAACTCGGGATCAGAGAGATTAAGCAACCTCCCAGAGTCACATAGTCAGTGGGTATAAGGTTCGATCAAAATCCTAGTCTTTCCTACTAAAAAATGTGTCTTCTCCCATGCTAAACCATGGACTTCCAAATTTCAATGTGCACAAGGATCTCCTGGGGAGTGAGTTAAATGCAGATTCCCCAGATCCTACCCTCACGGATTCTCTAGTAGCTGTGCATGGTGGTGTCTACAATCTACCTTTCTAATACCCACCTAGGGGAGTCTGCTGCAGACTGTCAAAGAACTGCGCTCTACTATACTGACTTCCCTCCTTTCTGTAAGTTGCTTGAAGTAAAGTCTTCTGTAGGCTGTTCCCAGATGTTGGGTTTCATCGTATAGCCAGCACCTCAGAAGTAGCAATCAGGAGCTTGCCCTGTAGCCTGCCATTATGACCACGATTTGACACCCATGGCTTTTTCTGAGTTAGGGATCCTCTTCTTAATGCTCCTTTGTTCTCCTGTTTTGGGTGGCCTGACCGGAAACCTTGAAAATCCTTTCATCTTTACGCTGAATATTAGGCCATTCTTGCATTGCTATAAAGAAATACCTGAGACTGGGTAATTTATAAAGAAAATAAGTTTAATTGGCTCATGTTTCTGCAGGCTGTACAGGAAGCAGAGCCCCAGCATCTGCTTCTGGGGAGGCCTCAGGGAGCTTTTACTCATGGCAGAAGGTGACGTGGCAGCTTGCACATCACGTGGTGAGAGCAAAAGAAAGAGAGAGTAGGGTAAAGGTGCCACACTTCACAACAACCAGACCGCGTGAGAGAACTCACTTACTAACACAAGGACAGCATCAAACCATGAGGGGTCTGCCTCCATGGCCTAAACACCTCCCACAAGCCCCACGTCCAACACAGGATCACATTTCAACATGAGATTTGGTGGAGATATATATTCAAACCGTGTCACCCCGTAAGGTGTAGCCTGATCTAAATATTCAGCATCATGCTTCTGTCTCCCTGGCTGCCATGTCCTTGGACTCCCTAGATCCTCTCTGAAGTGGCCACCCAGGCAAAAAGCATTCCCAATGCTCGGAGCCATAGAGCAAGCATGTAGATCTTCATAATATCTTAACTTCTTCCCTGAAAGAATTACCCCTTGGTTATGAGAAGGATATTAGTGGGGAATTAACGATGGCCTTGTAATTTCCTTTGTTCTTCACCAGAAAGTAGAAAAGTCATTTGCAAAAGTCATTTCTATGGGGAAAAAAACCCCTATCCTTTTGTTAATTCAGTGAATTCAAGCAAGAGTGTTGCTGCCTTTCTTGCCCCAAGGGACGTTGTCATCGAATTTTGGAAAAATTCTACCTGCTCTATTACAAGGCTATGTTTCCCATCCTTGCCTGTGTGTCCTCCGGGGACCAGTGAAATGGGTGGTTCATTCCCTAAGGGGGATTTATGAATGTCTCTTTCAATATTAATGTGATGCCTGGCAGATGCAATGTTGAGCAGCACAGGTTTTTCACACAGTGCAGAGTGGGGCATGACTTCCTGTGAATAACAGGTACGAGGTGCAATGTGAAGTCAGGCTGTCACCAAAGAGGGGGCACATGTTAACCAGAATAAGTGAGACCACTGCCCCTCTGAACAGAGGGGTCTTAATAGCAAATAATTGTACTCAAGCAGTGAGCAGTGCAATGACTTTGGACACTTTTATAGAGAGAGTGAGACGAGTGTGTACCATAGTGATGACTGCAAAATAGTTTTTTGGTGACTGGTTTAGTGTTATCTCAGGTAATTCAATTCCCTTAAATATGCCTATGCCACTGCAAAGTCCCATATTAGAACACCAAGGGTGGAAAACTATTGAATTAGGATCACGGTTATGTGAGCATTCATTTATCCATTGATTCAGAAATACTTATTTCACCTCTACCGTAGAATAGTCAATGCTAAAAAATAAGGCAAAGCATATGAGTAAACCAGAATTCCTACCCGTAAGGAACTTAAGAGTCTGGTGAAGGGGAAGTTACAATGCAATGTGCTAAATGCTGATTTTCAAATGTGCACAGTGTGCTACAATAGCCTGGAGGAGAGGAGAGGTCTCAACCCAAATGGAAGGTGGGTGAAGAGGGGAAGAGGTCATGGAAAGTTTTCTAAATGAAACATTGGAAATGAGTATTCAGAGGCTGAGGGTATTTGGAGAGGAGGTGGGAAGATAAACCAGGAGGCAGAGAAAGGATTAACGGCTTCATCTTCTCCAGTTGTCAGTCAATCCTTGCCAGTTGTCCAGGTTTTACCACCTGTCAACTAAAACTTAATTGAGAGGAATCTCTCATCAAGAGGTTAATTGTGACACAGATTCCCATATCCAGGGGAAAAAATCCATCACCTGTGCAGACTGATTCTTTTTTGGCATCTGGAACAGTCCTGTCTGTTAGCACAATGTAGATATTTGCAATCACGTTATTTCCAGTCCTCAGGGTCTTCCTGAGCTTCTTATCTTTCCTTGAATATCCTCACTGTATATTTAAAGCCTCTTGGCATTCCTTTCCAAATGGACTGAGACTGTCTCCATCTCTCCTAGACCCCTTTTTTCCCCTGGCACTCCAATCTTGAATTGAAGGTATTTTCAAGGACAGAGGAGAATTCCCAACTCAGTAAAAGGAAATTCATCAGGCAAAATTCATGACCTCCCACCTCCTGTAGTTGCAGCCTCCTGTTATTTTTGTATTTCTCCAGTTCTAGAAGGACATCAAGGAGCCTTCTTTCTCTTACTTTCACCACTCTGACCACTGTTTCAGCCCCTCCTTTGGGATTCCTCCAACTTGCAGCTGCATTCCATGTGTTCTTCTCTTTCCTACCCAGCTTCTGTCCTCCTCCCCTCCCTCACCCTGTTCCTTTTTGCTCTACCCCTTTTCTCAGATGATATGTGTATGTCTCCCTTGGCTTTTGCAATTCCATAGGGAAGGGATCAGACTTCCCGGTGCCTGAAGAAAGTGTGAGCAGAGTTAGTTTCTAGATGATTCCAAACTTAGCATGAGTCTTAATTCCTTTTTTAAAAAAGTGAAAGTGTAAATGAATTAATGAAGTGATCAGAGAGAAGTAGATAAATCAAGATACCAGCAAATCATATGAAACAACAAGCTGAAGCCTGGGATCTTGTTAGCACCATGCAGGTAAGACCATCTATTTGACCTCTAGAAATAATGGCAGGAATTTTTGTTCTGGGTGTTTATTGAAGGCAGTTCTTGTCTTTGTCATTATTGTGTAAAATTGGCTAGAGTTTTAAGGAAATAAGGCCCAGAATCTAAGAGAAGTCCTCTGTGCAATCCTGCAGAGCAGCTGGGGGCAGCCCGGGCAGCAATACTGCGGCTGACCTGACAGTGGAACTTTTAAGATAGAGGAGGGACCATATGCAGAGGTAGATGTCACTGAGAAAGAAAGTCAAGTCCAGTCTAGGTTATATGAGAGTTTAAGGCATCCCAGAAAACTAGGGGATATTTTCACTGAGGCCACAAATAGTGTTAACAATCTCAAACTGTGGATGCTTATAAGTAGGACATCCTGGGGTAGCAAAGTTAGATTACTGTGTGTGTAGGAACATGGGCGATAGAGTCAGACAGACCAGTGCTCCGACCTGGTTCTGCACGTGCCAGCTGTGAAACCTCAGACTCGTTCCTTAACTCCTCTGAACCCTCAGTTTCTTCAAAAGAAGATAGGATCATAAGGCCTATCCTTCAGGGTTGTGATGTTGCAGATGAAGTCCCAGGCACAATACCTGGGAATACTGGCTATCCAGAAGCTCTTAGTCTAGCCTCACTGGTCACACTCTCAGAGTTGCTGGGGGACAAAGGCATGGGCACAGAGTGGCAGTGTGACATGGTGAGCACTGTAAGAGGGATGTTCACACATTTGGGAGTGTGGGGACTGGACTGGGGAGCAAGGAAAGCATCCTGGAGAAGGTGACAATTGAACTGGGCTGAAACCCCTGGGGAATGGCTATGTATGAGCTGTCACCCTGGCTGTCCGCTGTGTGAGTGTGGAACAGCAAGGGAACAGAGCCAACAGTGGCAGGGTGGAGATGACCCAGGCTTATTGCTCCAGAGATGAATGTCATGTCCCTTGAGGGAAGCTCACACAATTAAGACCCTAGCTTGCAACTACTTCACACTCATCTTGTCTGTCATTGACAGCCCATTGGCAGGCCTTTTCATTGAGATAAATACAGTAAGAGAGGGTAATTCTATTGACTAATTTTTCAGCCAAGGGAGCTCTCAAAGTCTCCAATTTCCCTATGGTCTTTGCATAAAAGAGTCCAGGTTGCTTGAGAAATGAAAATTCAAGGGCAATTGGAATCAAGAAAAGGAAACGGTGTAGAGCCTAGGCTCAAATCTGGGAGGAGACAGGAGTGTCACGTTCTAAACTCAGTCCAGTCAGAGCAGACAGTTGCCTTTCCTCCTCAATCCACTTCTACTGACCCATCTATTGACTAGTTCATGCAACAGCTTTAATACATTTTCTGCTTAAATGTTAATGGGCACAAATGGGTCATCACTTTAGTTTTCCTAGGAAAATATGACCTCAATCAGGTCATTTCTCCTTCTCTGGGTCTCAGCTTCTCCATCTTTAAAATGGGGAATTTGTGTGACAACAGTCTCTGGATTTGTCCAGCTCTAATGTCTAGGGCTGCATGGATTTGCATATCCAAGAACTGCAGGTCCAAAGAGAAAACAGATACCAAAGAGAAGGATGGAGAGTGGAGACGGAAAGAAGAGTTATTTTGGGGGAATTTGGCCACTAGGGGAGCCACCGAGCAACACTGCGTCCACTACAGATTGAGCTGGATACTCCTGTAGGAGTCCTGTTTTCTATTTTGCACCAGGGCACCCTGTGGTTTAGCAGCAATCCTGGGGAGCAGTAGTGTTTTCTCAGAATTACAGCGTGCTTCATCTGACACTCACCCTGCTCCTGTCCCTGACCCTTCTTACTCATATCTACTAGGACATATTACTCACATTACTCATATTACTAGGACACAGTGCTGTGTCCTAGCACCTGGCACTGTGCTTGGCACTTGGTCTTAACTCCATAAATGTCTATTCTGCTAGCTGAACTGAGCATCCAGCCCTCCCAGGGGGCTAGGGAGAGAGACATTGAATGAGGACAGAGGACAATCCAGTCCCTCCTGGATTTCTCTATAATAACTAATTTTATCCATTATGGCTGATTCTTACTAGTTTTTCTCTCAGAGGTTTTTTGTTGTTGTTGTTGTTGTTTTGTGTTGTGTTTTTCTTCCCCCTACCCCCCCCCCCCCCCCCCCCCCCCCCCCACACACACACACACCAGCTGCTACCTCCCTTCCTCCCTCCGTACTGACTTCTTGGTCTGGAGCAGAGGCCCAAGCCTCTTCACACCGCCCTCTGCCTTCTTTGCGACAATGGCAGGGTGGAAGAGGGGATTCTCAGTGAGGTAACTTGTTAGTATTTGCCTTCAGCTATTTTCATACTTCCTAAATTCAGGCGGGCCGGGTTCCAGAGCTGTGGAAGCTGTCGGGTGGTTGATAAGTCTATTTTAGAAGGTGAGATGCAAGAGTCAACCTGGGTCTGTCTCTCCTGATTTTGACCATTTGCTTCCAGGAAAGAGACTTCTCTTTCCTGAGCTGGGAAATGGAGGAGTAAAAATCCTACCCGCTATGCCAAGGAGAGAACACAGTTGGCCAAAGCTCTTCACTGTGATATTGAAATTCAGAAGGCCTTACCTGCATCTAAGATAACAATCCTGTCCCAACAGTGATAGTAACCATGGGAGCCTCTCATTTGGAAAGTCCCTACCCTCTATTTCACTGGAGTACCTTTTGGTAAAATTTCACATAAAATATACATCTGACTATATTCTTGAAAGGCAGCCAAGTATAGTAAAAAGAGCATGGAATTTGAAGACATAAATTTAACTTCTGGCTCTATTGTTTCTTAACTCTGAATCCCTTTCCTTGTCTGTCAAATCAAAATGGCTATCTTGAAGTTATTGTGAGGATTAAATGAGAGTATACAATTATTATTTCAATAAATATTTATTATACACTGCATTTATTAATCAGCATAAATAATTCTTACTGCCTCAGTAAGTAAAGCTCTCAATCTCAGTAGTGCAACATAACAAACTAAAAATTTTGATGTATGTTGATCAGAGTTACCCTCCATCCAGTGATTCAGGGATCCGGGCTCCCTCTATGGTGTGATGGTCAGCTCTCATCACATACTTGCCAAAGCTGTTGTAACAAGGGAAGACAGACATGGGTGAGGTACATGCCTTCATACCTTGGACCAGAAGGTCCAAACTTCTCTTCATGTTTCCATTTGTGAAAACTTAGTCATATGCTTCCAATTTAGCTCCAAGCGAGCTCCAAGGCTGAGAAATGTTTCTGTGTTTTATCCCAGGAAGAGGGAGCAGTGTGGAGAACAAATAGCACTGTCCCCACCACAAACATCTCGTGTGGGTCAGGAACTGTTCTGGATAATGGGAACATAGAGATGAACCAAACAAAGTCACTGTCAAGGGGCAAACAGTCCAGAGATGAATGTTTAGGTGCCATTAGCTCTTAGGATAATTCAAATCTCCTTTTAAATTCTTTAATTTTGCCACTGTTTCCTCTTATCAACCGTTATTATATTCTAAATATTCCCTGTTCTTCAACCCTTATTTCATGCCTATTGGTTTCATATGAGTCATCCGTGACTTCCTGTATACAGGGCAAGTCCCCGGGGCAAGCTCTACCTCTTGGTTACCTCTCCTCCCGTGTAATCTAATGTGGAACCAGACACATAGCAGAACGCCTTTTCCTGCAGATATTTGTTGCATTGGAATTTTGTGTTTGTATCTGTTTCCTTCCCTCAGTCATAGTTTTCTTCTCTCTTTGCTCATGGCTTCGCCAAGAGCCCCCTCCCGGACAGACTATCACAGGCTAGATACACCTAGTTTCTCAGCCCAACCTCCCCTCTGACATCCTAGACCTTGCTATTATCCCCAGAAGAAGAGAAACAAATCATGTCTATCCTTTCTCTCCCTGCCAGACTTTTTCTCCTGGGACTAAGCATGAGCTGGCCCCTGGGAGAACTGCCTGGGTTCTTGGGAAAGAGTGGCTGTCCGCACAGCTGACCGATAGGAACATGAGAAGCTGGAAGTAAACAAGTCAAAGGGTGAGAGACACAAACAGAGACTGTGGTCACTCTAGGGAATTGTTTGAGACCACTTCTCCGGTCCTCCTTCCTTGCAGGTCACCGCAGACACCCCTCCTGCAGCCCTCATGTCCTAGGCTGGAGGTGGGTGGGCAGTGCCCCCCGCAGCTCATCATGCTCCACTCCTCTCTGCAGGAGAGAGCCTGCCCCAGCCAGGGTTCAATACTCTTATCGTCCCAGCAGCCGGGTCCTGCCATTTTGGTGAACAATAAGGGCTTCAGCCTCCCGTGTTCATCATTACCCCGCACCTTTAATCAGGAGTGTTATCCGCAGCTCCTGCCCAGGCCTCATTTAGATTTCTTGTTTGTAGCAATAATACCCTTTTAATATGCTAAATGAGCGAGCAAATGAGCCTTCCTCCACTTGCGAGGTTTTTAAAAACATCCCTTCTTTAGTGGATGAAGGTCATTCTTTTGACAGATTAATACTTAACTAGGAGGCCCTGTTTATTGTCTGGGGTCACTTCAGCGGCTGTCACAGCATATTAAAGAGCGCGGGATTGCCCGTGCCGGAACAATGTAGCTAGGTGGGAGACGCGGGCGGGGCGGCCCCTTGCCGGATTCCCTTCCCTGGCTCTCATTTAAACTCTGCGGCCGTTATTAATACTTTAATTTGTAGTGCATTAATGAATTCTAATCCCCATTATGTGTTGAGCAAATGGGCCTTCAACAGGCTCTGTGCAACCCAAGAGAGTCCTGGCTTCGGGTTAGCCAGACGCACTAATGGTATTAGCAGGGCAGGGGACTGGGTGCTCTCTTGGAGCCACACGGGGAGGCAGCAGGAACACTGACTCTCTGCCGCTCAGCAGTACAGAGAAAAAGCAGACAGGGAAAGAGAGAATCCCCCGACGGTGTTGTTTGAAACTCTGCCCCACTGTACCAGCTCTACCCTTAGACTTTCCAGATACGGGAACCAATTTTCCCCATTCCTGCTGAAAATTTTTCTTCATCTATAAAATGGAGATAATGATAGCACCTACCCAGGTATGCATATTAAAGGAGGTAATACAGAGAGATGGCTTAGGGCACATAGAAAACACTTAATAAGTGTGAGTTATCATTGCCATTCCCCAACCAAACCCCCCGCTGCTCCCTGCCCCACTGGGACAAGCTAGAGAGAGTGACTCCCTCCTTTTCCCTCCAAAGTATATCATCAGTTTGTACTCGTCTCTGTGAGTGCTTCTCCATCTCGCAGGGCACTTGTATATGAGTCTGGCTTCTCTTTTCAAGCAGATGCCCCTGAGGACAGGGACTATGTCGTTTTCATTTTTACACCCCGCCCTCCCCCAGTGTTTAACAGTGGCGCTTGTCAAAAAGCACTCACCTTTGTCAAAGACTTGTTGTACAAACAATCGAACAAATGAAGCAGGCCAGACTAGGTTCTCCTCTCCATGTTGCAGACCACAGTCTTGCCACCTGTCCTGGGGAGGTGGTTCGCTGAGCTCTCTTCTTGGTCTGTCTAGTTTTTACTCATCCCAAGTGCTTGGCTCAAGTCCTCCTGGCCCCCTCCCTCCTCTGAACTCTATTCTTGTTTCCTTAGCAGCTCAGTGGCATCAGTTTGGTTGTGTCCTCTCTTGGCTGATACTGTAAGCCCAAAGGCAAGCATTGGTTCTCATATTTTACACATGGCGTGCTTTGTACAAAATGATTCAAAAGCCAGCTGATTTTAGCATAGCCTGGAAAGGGGCATCTGTGCCCAAGGACCTGTGCTCATTTTGATTTGCATGCAACATGAGGGCAGGGACTGTATTCCATACTTCTTTTATATGTCGCCCATCCTAATCCGCTGCTTCGTTCAATTCTGAAGGGATAACAATAACCACTATTTATAAGGTTTACACTGGGTCAGGCACTATGTTAGGCACTTATATTATCTCATCTCATCTTTACAATAAATTTAAGACATATAGATCCTATTATTCCCATTTTACAGATGAAAATGTGTAGCTCTTAACTGCTTTAACTTTACTTCCTTGCTCAGTAATGTGTCCTAGAACCTCAGAAGAAATCTTGCCATCAACCGAATGTTTGTGATCCCCCAACATCCACAGACTGAAATCTTACCTGCAGTGTGATGGTATGAGGAGGTAGGACTTTGGGCAGTGACTAGGTCATGAGAGTGGAGTTCTCGTGAATGGAGTTAGTGCCCTTATAAGAAGAGACACCAGAGAACTTCCTCTCTCTCTGCTCTCCGCCTTGTGAAGACACAGCAGGAAGGCAGCTATCCTCAAACCAGGAAGAAAGCTCTCACCAGGTAGAATCTGCAGGAGCTTTGATCTTGTGCTTCCCAGCCTTCGGAACGATGACATAAAAAATAAATGTGTGTTGTTTAAGCCCCTTAGCCAATGGTGTCTGTGATATAGCAGTACCCCAAACTAAGAGAAAACTTAAAGGTCATTTAGAATACTTATGTGCCTAGTGGAGTTACCTCTGACTCAGAGAGGTTTGGGATTGTCCATGGTCACTCAGCTAATCTGTGCAGCCAGTCCTCAAAGCCAAACTCTTCCTTCCTGTCACCCCACCCTGAAGGCGCAGGTCACTGGACGGTGCAGGTTGTTTGACGGGGCAGGTCATCCTGCTGAAAGAATGAATGGACCCAGTTGGAGCCAGGGACTGATGCTGGACCCCAGAGAGATGGGTCAGGGCTGCAAGGCCAACCCCTCCTGCCTCAGGGCCATAAGCAGTTGAGTCAGGCCCGGGTCAGGATTGCTGTGTCCTCTGGACTCCCTGGGAAGGAGTCTCCTTTCTAACCTTTATGATGCCTTTATCAGCTCAATGCAGCAAGTTCCTATAGAGTCCCTGCTCTGGGACGGCGGGGGGGGAGCCTTGCTAAAAAACAGAGACCCTGATGCAGAGACCCTGATTCCAGCCTCATCTTAGTGACTAGCCATTTATGAGTTCTCACGCGTAAGTTCCTGACCTGTCCCATGACAGCGTCGTTCCTGTGGGGCCAGGTACTCTAAGTAGAGGCCCCATGTGCCTTCCTGACTCCACTGCCCCCAGCTCATGTGGATGGCAGGCTACTTCCGCTGCCAAGGCCACTCTGGGGGCCCCTCTCCTAAAACTCCAGCACACACTGCTCTCCTTCCTCCTCTTTGTGTCTTTTCAGGACCCACGGTCCAGGTATTTGAAAAAGTGGCAAACGCTCCTGATGCATTCTTACTCCCGATGCATCATACGCTTACCCAAACCTCCAGCCTGTGGGAGATAGTGGGCCTCTTTCTTCTATCAGTGTGGGAATTTTGTTAGACTCAAACTTTGTTTTCGGTGGCACCCGACAAACAACTTTCTTGATTCTCTCTGCCATCCCACCCACACTTCCCAGCATGTCTCATTGTTTCTACTGGCACAGATGTAATTGGGCCTGAAGTTCACTGAATCAGAAATCAAAAGACAAAAGAGAAGACAACGAAAGATTGCACTCTGCAGAGGAAACGGGCTCTCTGGCCAAGTTGCCTCCTTGTTCTTCCCTAATGCACCCATCTGAGGTCACCCAGCCAGTCCTGGTCTCTGCACTCTTAAGATGCTCTCAGAGCCAGAGTGGCCTTCCCTCTGGAGGAGGTGCCAGGTTTGTCTCCTGTGTTTGTGTGTGTATGTGGGGGCATGGGCACGTGGGTGTAAGAGTATGTGGGTTGTATGTGTAGGGGGACGTTGGGGGATCTATATGATTGAGCCCATATGAATAATACATGTGTAGGCGAAGAAATGTGTACATGCATGAATGGAGGCTAGTTGTGTGTGTGTTTATTGGGGGGTGTAGAAAAATTGCAGGCATTTGAATATGTGCATGCAGAATGTACCTTGAGTGTTACATGAGTGCTTGAGTGTATTTGAATGATTTGATGTATGCATGGGCATGTTTGAGAAATTTTGCTATGTATGTGCATGGGGTGTTGGTATATGTGTTTTCGCGAGTAGAGATTATATGGGAGTGGTGTGTGTATGGATGAGAATGTAATGACTGCAGTATTAATTTTGTTTATAAGTTTGGGGTTATATGAGTTTGAAGGTGTCTATGAATTGTGAGTTTGTGAATATAATGCAGCAATGTGTGTTATATATCAAGGGTATACACAAAAGACTTGTGTGTAAAGATGGACAGAGGCCAGGCACAATGGCTCATGACTAGAGGCCAGGCACAATGGCTCATGACTGTAATCCCAATGCTGGAAGGCCGAGGTAGGAGGATCACTTGAGTCTAGGAGTTTGAGACAAGCCTAGGCAATATAGGGAGACCGGTCTCTACAAAAAATAAAAAGTACAGAAGAAATTAGCCAAGCATGGTAGGGTATGCCTGTAGTCCTAGCTACTCAGGAGGCTGAGTGGGGAGTGTTGCTTGAGCACAGGCGTTTGAGATGGCAATGAGCTGTGATTGCACCACTGCACTCCACCTTGGGGCAAACAGACTAAGGCCCTGTCTCAAAAAAAAAAAAAAAAGAAGAAGATTTAAGTGTTGTGGTGATGTGCATGAGTGAAAGTGTTAGCAGAGTGTATGTTCATGAATGGGGGTTCAGGGACATTGGTGAATATGAGGGTGACTGGATGTATATGTAGAAAATAACCTGAGGGTCTGGAAGGTATGTAAGTATGAAGGCACCTGCAGTGGCGTGCTGGACCTGGCTTCTCCTGGCCCATGACAGCTGTTTGTTACATTTAGGGATTTTGTAAACTGGTGACTAAACTCAGCCATTATTAAAAATTAAATTGTATATTCTTACAACTAAATAAATTGTATAAAAATAAAGGTTACAAATAGTTAAAATTCACCCCTTCCTAATTATTTTACATTTTACTCTTATCCGTGTCTTGAGGTTTTTTTACATCAGTTGTGTCTGTATGGTGGAAATACTATGCAATGATGTGTTACTGCTCATCTCTTCCCAACTGTATGTTCAGTGACATTGTGTTAATAATTTGAAATTGACCATTGTAGGAGTATTTATGTTATGGAAGATAGCAAACTCTACAAATCCTGGTCTTTTATTTCTGGAGAGCTGGTTGCTAAACATTTACCAGCACATAGGTGTATATGAGTGTTTTGTGTGTGTATATTAGTGAGTATGTTGGTTGGGTATTTTTGAGGTAAGATTTAGAAAGTTGTGTGTGAATTGTTGGTGGATAAGTGTTTATAAACATAATGAATGAATGTGTATATAATCTGTAAGCACATATGCTAGGTAAGTCAGGGTAATTGTTAACCTAAAATCCATGGATCTTTAAGGTGTCAGGGGATGGAATTCAATGGGTCCATAAACTTGAATGAGGAAAAAAAAATACATCTTTATTTTCACTAACTTCTAACTAAAATATGACATTTTTGCCAATACGAATGTAGCTAACAATATATAATAGTATTAACAGTGTTTATGCTTTTATTATCAATAGAAATCATGGATATGTTATTATTTACAGGTCTTGAAGATATGTCAAAATATTTATAGTCATGACAATGTTTACAAGATCCACCATTAGATATTATTTGAGGATTTAATAAGAAAGCACATGTATTTCAAACTCTAAATTCGTTTTTAAAATATTTTGAAAACTGAATTTTAATATAATTATTCCTTTGTAATTTTATGTATTTCAAAACAGTTTTCTGGGGGGATTTGTGGGTTTCATCAGACTACCAAAGGGGTCACAACACCAACAATACCATTACATGAATATTAAGTGTAACTGTAGTTGACACGTCAACAAGTAGGGTGTGTGTAAGTGTGTGTGTATATGCGTGTGTGTGTTTATGAGCTGGGATCTGAGAATAAAAGTGACTTGTAGGCTATTAGGCTATTGGGGGTGGTGAGTGAATGAGAATGAAGTTATGTTTATGATCTAATCCCTAAAACCGGCTTCCTTTTTTTTCCCTAGAGAGATCCAGGGAGGCCTGAAGGGCTGGGGAATATTTCATCAAGAGTGGGACATGAACTGAATTCTAAACATTTTCCTTCTAAGACAGACTTACTCCAAAGTCCTTCTTATACAATTCTTGTTAGCAGAAAATAAATTTACTTTCTGAATTCTGGCTGAGCATAGATGGGGCAACATTTCTCACCTGATTCAGGAAAATTCTTTCCTTGCTGCTACAGACAATTCCTGATCTCTGTGGACACAGGAACTTTGGCCTCACCTCTCACCTGTTCTTTTACTTGTCTTTTTCTGCAGACACATAAAAACCCACCACGACATATTGCAACTTACCCCTTTTTGGTGTAGATAGATATATTCCACTTTCTACCCTGTTCTGGCCTTGCCTGCATTCCCAGACTGTCCGCCAAATGATATCACCTGTGTCTGACCTCTTCTACAGCTCTGCTTTCTGGCTGGGGTGTTTGCCAGCTTGGCTCAGCCAGGGGACAGCTTCGGAGTTCTCCAGGGTATAGCTTTGCCAGCAAAAGGTAGGAGAAAAAGAAGGTGACAAAGGAGGAGGAAAGTCTGGAATTGCGTTCTGGTGCTTTCTGCTGAAGGAGTACAGGCCCAGAGTAAGGGCTCTCAGAGTCCCAGCCCCCATCTACTGCCCCTTCCTTGTTACCAAAGAAATCCAGCCCACAAAATTTCTGACACTGATTGGGGTTTCATCCTGGTATTTATTTATCATTAGTCTCCATGGCTGATGGGCAGTCCAGAGCTTTCCTTCTCTGGACTTTCAATACAACCACTTCCTCCAGGTAAGATACTTTCAAAGTCTTCCAAAGAACAGTCAGTGGACATGCCTATAAGCCTCTGGACAAGATGAAGCTCTTCACCCTCTCCAGGTGAGGTCTCACAAGGCTTCCTTAAAAGCTGTTCTAACTTAAAATCCCTCGTGCTTCAGTTTAAGCCTCTTGATCAGCCCTTGGAGAAGATGGAGCAAAGCTGTGTGATCCTTGAGTAGTGGGAGACAGCTGCCAGTCTCTTTTGAAACAACCCAGGATGCTATACTGCCTGAGAGCAGCACTGGAGCATGATCTTGAGAGGTCTCTAGAGCCTAAAATGGTCTGTGTGCCCACTCGAATGGAGGGAGGTAAGTAATCTTTGAATGCACACACAATTTCACTACCTGCTGTTGCCTCTGTGCTTGTGTGCTTTGCAGGAATGGGCATTGGATGACTCCAGGATTCTGGGCCAGTTTGGTGAGGATCACAGAGACAGCCAAGCATATAGCAAGACTTCAGACCTCTTGATGTAACCTTATATAAGATGAATAAGCAGAAATAATACCAAGAGGTACCTCATGCACTGATGATGAAGAACAAGGAGTCATACTATTCTCTTTTACATACACTATTTCACTGGTTGGGATGGTTGCTAGAATCATAAAAAGGGTCTTTCTTGGAGACAAGAACTGCAAGCTGGCCTTGTCCTCTAAGTCTGCTCAGGCAGCAGCCTGGGGAGATTGCGCTGGTCTGATTCATACAGACCTTCAGTCTCTGCGACCCACAAGAGGCTGATAAACTATGAGTTTGTCACTTGAAGCCAGGTCTATGTCCTGAATTTGTGTATCTAGCACAGGAAGGAGCTGGAGAATGCATGACTTCCAATGCCTGACCTTGTCAGGTGCTGCTGGTTAGAAAGAATTCTCTATGCCCTTGTCAGAAAATTTTTATTTAGAAAACCTGGTTAATTCCTTGAAAATCCTGACTCAGGGTGGAGAGAACAAGTGTTGCTGAGTAGTATTCATTTGAAGTCCGACATTCAGTGAGACAAGAGATAAGGCTCCTCCATTTCTGATAGTTCTACTCTGAAGGCTGGAAAGTGGGAAGGTTGCTAGAGAGGTTAGAATGATGGGGTTGGAGCCTAGCTACCTGGGGCTAAGGCAGAGGCATCTGGTGTTCGTGCTTTTCCCATAAGAGGTGCGCTTGGATTGGTGTTCTCCGTACTTACTAAGAAAAAAATACAATCTTGCATTTTGAATATGAGTGTCCCCAACCACTCATGTATTTCCATCTTTCTCAGGACTATGTCACCTCCCAAAACTCTTCAAAATGAGCTTCAGGGGAAGATGGCTAGATGTGTTCCTCAATTCAAAGAAGACAAAAGCTAGGCAGAAGTTACCTGTGGAAGACAAGACTCCTCCCAGCATGGATTTCTCCAGGTACTCATCCTCATAATTGGGCTGGAACCAAGTCAGTTCCTAGATCAAAGCAGGAGGAATTCATCTACACCACACCCCACTCCCACCCCCACATGTTCCCTTTGTTGTTTACAAACTAGACAGGTCAATTAGTTAAGAACATAAGCATAGGGGCTTCAAATACCAAGATTACTTGGTATTTGTATCACTTTGGCTACCTACCTAAACTTTCTAAGCTTCAGCTTCCTCCCTTCTATCACGGGGATAATGACAGTACCTTCCAGGTGTAGTTGTTACAAAAATTGTGATAAGCCATGTAAGATGATCAGCCTAAAGCCTATGCATATTAATACTCTATAAAGATTGTTTGTGGTGTCACTGCTGTTAGAGAAAGGGGGATCCCCGTTCTCTTGGGCCTCAATCCTTTGTCCGCCTGACTCTGGGTTTCTTCTAGAGTTTCGCTCCATTCTCCAAACCCACGTTCTTCAGGTGGAAATTGTTTAGAGACAGAAGAAGCTAGGGAGAGCTTCCTGACTGGGGGATTCTGTTGAAATGGGTTATGATGGACTTTGAGATATTTATCCCATCAGCACTTGGGGCGATCAGGAAGCTGAGCAGCTGGCCTCAGCTTTGAGTGGCTTGTTGGGGACTTCTTAAAATGCTGCAAGAGCAACGGCACCAGTGTGAAAAAGGCTGGGAAGCATCAAAGTTAGAGAATGCTGACCACAAAGATGTTCATACCAGGCAAAAATTATGGTCCACGTAGATGGAGCAGAGCTATTAGGTTGGTGCAAAAGTAACTGCGGTTTTTGCCATTACTTTTAATACCAAAAAACCCCAATTACTTTTGCACCAAACAACCTAATAAATGTCTCAGGAGAGGAATCTTTTGTGGTTTCCTGGAGCTGGGGGCTCGTGGGTATGTTTGTAATAGTGGGAGGTGAGGGGATAGGCAGGGCAGAGCTGCTGGAAGGAATGCTTCCTGTGTGAACTTGAAAAATGCCATTTTTATTGACTGGAATGCTTTGATGTCAGAGATTTCTTTGCATAGATTTTTGCCTCGTCTCCATTGAAGTTTTTGTTGTCGTTGTTTGTTTGTTTGTTTTCACATTCTTGTTCCACCAAAGCTACCAAATCTTCCTTATAGATAAACCATCCTTTCTTGGTTGTTGAAAACATGGGGAAATCCTGATCTTAAGAAGCTTATTTCCTCTCAGATTACTTACCAACCCTTATAGGTGGCCCTTTGTTGCTGAGAAACCTCTGTTACTACAAGCCTCTTCAGGATCCTGTGAGAACATTCTTAACGTCCACAACAACCCCTGCTGAGTGTTCTGACCTCATCTGAACAGAGATGTCAAACAAATCCTCTAGTCACACATGATTTGATGAGGGTGAAGAAACCCTACACGGCAATCTCCTTCACTGACCTAGTGGCTGTCTCTCTTTCGGTGCAGCAAAGCTGGCCTCGGTGGGGTGTGGTTAGAGACGCCTGTGCCTTGCGTATCACTCCTCCTACATCGAGTGTCTCCAACAAATGTGTTCAGGGGAAAAACTTGGCTTGGCTTGAAGGAAAACAGGAGCCCTAAGTTTCTATCTCATAGCCGTTGGGAAAACAGGACCTTATAAGTTTAAAAAAAAAAAAAAAAAAAAAAAAAAGCCCAAACCTAAAAACAAAGAGAAACCACTCAACATATAAGAACTAATCACCAAATTGGAGTGAGGGAGGAAGAGGCTGAAGGCATTGAAGGAGTCGTTTTATGTTCAAAGAAACGAGCAGTATTTTACACAGCGGGGGAGAATCTTCTGGAATGCCTCATCTCATGGGTGAACTCAAACTAAAAATTTTTAAACGCTGCAGAAGAGAAGTCAGTGAATTTTGCAAGGTCATTAAGCAGAGTTGTTTTAAAACCAGCATTTACTCAACATCTAATACGTACCAGGAACTTTACTAGAATATTATGTGATATTTTTGTTTGATTTTACTTTTGTAACAGCTCTGTAAGTTAGGAGGTACTGCCCCTCCCATTTTATAGATGAGGCTCTTATAGTTTAAGAAGCCATCTAATTGAGATGCAAACCTGGGAGTCGAACTTATATCTGTCCAACTCCGAAACCTGTGATTCTTCAACTGTTTTACATTTTATATTCATATGTGTATTTTACATTTAATATTTTTCTAAGGCAGATAAAATATATCGAGCCATTGCTTACCTCTGTAGCTTGATGTCAGCATAAAGGACAAGATTGCCATTCATTTATTTCTTTGCATGCTTATATCCATTCCTTTAGCAAGTATTTAGAGAATGACTACCCATGAGTACTGTGTACTTGGTCACAACCCATCTCTTGGGTCTATAGTTTAAATTAGGCCACTAGCTTAATACCTAGCATAAGGAAATGCTTTGGTTCCATGGCTCATACCAAGGTGGTAGGAAGAGATTAATAGAGAGCCATGAGGCTTTATATCCTAGACTTATTTCTGTCTCCTGATTTCAAATTGCATCATTGCTGTATTTTCTAATCAATGCTGCCCTCTCCCCTCCTCCATGGGATTCTAGTGGTGTGGTTTTTCAGTGGCTAAAGATTGCTTACAGTTATCTGTCCCAAAGCCCTCTCATGAGTAAAAAAATCGTTTGCATATAAATGCATAAACTCTGTCCCTTATGTAGTAAGGAGCATGAACTACACATGACCCCAGCAAGGCCAATAGCTCCCTCCATGCATTGGAACCCATCTCTCAGCTGATCATTTCTCCAGCAACCCCCTTCCTCGCCTCCTTTCTCTTGAAGTATCAACTTTCTCCTCTCCTCTGGATCTTTTATCAGCATTCATATATGTCGTAATTTCTCCAATATTAACAACAACAACAAAAAACCTCCTGGATCCCACCCCTCTTGCAGTCCTATCAATTTCTCTGTTTTCCTTAAGGCAAAACTCTGAAAAATTGTCTATCCTCACTTTCTCCAATTTCTTTCCCCTATTCTCTGTTTAACCCACTCCAGTGAGGATTTTTTTTTCTCCTACCACTCCACCAAACCTCTAATGATCCCCTTAAACATAAAGGCCATTTCTTGCTCCGCCTACTATTTGATCTATAAACAGCGACATTTGACCCAGTCAATTACTCCTGGAACACTTTCCTCACTTGGCTTCCAGGGTACTATATTCACTAGTTTTCTTTTAAACTTTCAGGTGGCTTTGTCTAAAGTCACTATCATTATTTTTCTTCATCTACCCAACCTCTAAATGTTGGAGTGCATTAGAGCTCAGTCTTTGGAGTTCTTCTCTTTTCTACCTACACACGCATAGCATGGGAGACTCCATCTAGTCTTGTGACTTTCAATGCATCCCCATGCATTTTTCCTCCTCTGTTCCAGATCTACATATTCATCTATGATTCTTTGACCTACCGGATCTAGAACAGGCTTCACAAAGCCAACCTGTCCAAACACAAGCTCCCGATCTTCCCTCCCAACCAGCCTCTCCTGCATCTCAGTTTATGGCAACTCCATTTTTCCAGTTGTTCTGGCTCAAAGATTTGGTGCTGTCTTCAATTCTCCCCTTTCTCCCACTTACCATATCTCAGCTGCCAAAAAGGCCTCTCAGTCCTACTTTCAAACTGTATCCAGAACTTAACCATTTTTTTCACCCCCATGTTTACTCCCTTGGGTCCCAGCCACCATTACCCCTCGCCTGAATTATTGCAATAGCCTCCCCATTATTATCTCTGACTCTGTTCTTGGTCCCTTATGCTCTGTTTTCAATATAGCTGTCAGAGCCATCCTGCTCAAAGCCCTCTGATGCTTCCTAGGCCCCTGAGGGTGAAAGCCTCACACTGACCCACAGAGCTCAGCCAGATCCAGCTGGTCTCCTTCTGCTCTCTGCTTATTAATTCTGCTCTAGCCACACTGATTTCCTTGCTGTTTCTTAAATATTCCAGGCACATTCCTGCTTCAGGGCCTTTGCACTTGCTTCTCTATGTAGAATGTTCTCTCTCCAGGCAACCACATGGCCAGCTCCTTCACTTCCTTCTAGGTCTTCATTCAAATGTTGCTTTTTTAGTAAAGTGTGTGGTTTTTTTTTTTTTTTTTCAGACCAAGATCTCAAATTTTATTTCCCACCTTCAAAGTTTTATAACCCCACTCCCTCCTTTATTTTTTCCAAATAACCTACCACCTCCTAACGCTATATATTTTAATTATTTGCCTTTTACTTATTTATCCTGTTTATTGTCAGCCTCCCCAGTAGACTGAATACCAAATGAGGGTTTTAGTTTTACTGTGATTTCAGTACTTAGAAGAGCACTTGGTGTATCACATATGCTCAAAAAGCAACTGGATGAATAAATTGGATTTTTGGAAAAGGAATAAATGCATAGACCAGAAAAACTGCCTACCTTACAAAAGTAATATGGAAAAAAAAAAAAACCCATCAAAATATATAGAAAGCCGGTTCTAAATCCTAACACTGGGAAGTTACTAAATGCTAGGTGCTATACTTCTGAATCTTGTCCACAAGTGCTTAATAAAGTAAAATACTTGCTATTCTTTTCTGGGGACTGGAGGGAAAAGTTGCAAATATTGCAAAAGTAGAAGGTAAAGGCCAGTGATAAATTAACTAGAATATTGCTTATTGTGCTTTAATATCAGCAATAATAAAACACAAAACATGCCTTGAATCAAGTGTCATTATGGGCTTTTATCAACTCACATTTTTTCTAGAGGCAGCTTAGTTGTGCTTCTTCTTCCATGAAAACCTGGGCAAGTATTCGGGTGCTAACACTTCCAGCTACTTACATGAAAAGCCTGCCTGTGGGATTGCATGTTGAAAGAAGGTGATAAAACATGAGGTTGCACCCAGTATAGGAACTGATTTATCTTCTTGAGGATGAGTTCCACATCCAACTATAGGCCCATTTGCCAAGCAGATCTGAAAAATGGGTGCTAATTTTGAAAACTCACTAGATCAGTCGCAAGGGAAATCTTCTATGAGGAGGTTGGGGTATAAGTGATGCAAAAGAGAAAACTAAAAATGTATGTAAGTGGTTTCAAGGGTGCAGAAGGGCCCTGATACTCAGACTTTGCACTTTCAGCCACCCCTACCCAGCCCCACACTTTGCAGCTGACAGTCAGCAGAGGCACGGCTTGTAGTACATCCCTCACCAGTTGTCCATACCTCCCCAGTCTTGCTTCTATTCACAGAGGCTCTGGCCGGCTCCTGACTCTTAGCTTCAACCCACTTGCCATGATTTCCCCATTTCCACCCAGATGCTGTGTAGGAACTTGGGCTAGGCTCTCCATCTGGATCTTCCCCCTCCTCCTGCCAGACATAGGACAGCCCACCTGTCCCCAGCCCCAGAACCCAAATCCCCATAAGCGAAAAGAGAAGTCCAGGCCAGGTGATTTTCTAGCAGGGCTCTACATGTGCACCTTTGGCAGGAAGAGTGTGTAACTCAGGCAGCCAGGGTCACCTCATCTTACCAGCATCTCCTTGTTCCGTGTCTAATTCAACAAACTCCATGGCAACGCGGGGCCTGCTCAGCTTACCTGACCTTCCCGACCTCCCTGTTAACAGCTCTCTCACTTAGCTGAGTATGGTGTGAGTCTCCTTCCCTCCCAGTAGCCTTCTTTGATTTCTGCATTACAGTGCAGCGAGTGGGGGCAGTCTCTCCTGGACAGGACATCTGGGGAGGAAACTAGAGAGGAAGGATTCAAGCCTGTATGTTGGGGGTGGGGGTAAGGGATGCAGAGCAAGTCCCTGCTCTTAGAGGAGCCCCGTTCTAGAAGTCCTGTTCTCATTACTTGTATTCAATGAGAATCTCATATCATGCATGCATGTTTTCAGATTTTTTTTTTTAAGTTATGGGGCAACAAGCACAATGAGTTGATGTTTATGTCACTCAGGACACCTGACAGCTATGTGTGAGACACATCCCTTGCTCTTCCTGACCCACCACCCAAATGGGCATGTAGTATATGGATTTCAGACCTTCTTCTGCAAAACTCAGACTTCTCTGAACCTGACAAATATCTGCAATGTGCTGACTGAAAGATGGTAATCAGCCATGTCATAGGCCCACTCATCTATGCTGAGCTTTTCATCATTATTCTTTTTCATAATATTCTGTTATTATTTTGTTATTCCTTTTATTTTTATTTCATATTTGTAAAAGCATTAGACAATTTTGGAAGCATTTTTGCTGGAAGCATTTCCTCTGACTCACGGTGGTCTTGAAAGGAAGGCAGCGAAGGTATTAGTGGGGATGTGTTCTGAAGATAGTCACATCCAAGTGCTGAGAGGATGAAGGAACTGGGTGGTATCTGGAAGTGATCCAGGTCCTCTGGCTCCACTTCCAAGGCTCTCCCACCAGCCCATGCTGTCTCCTTCTGGTGGCATGCCCTCGTTGTATTCAGGAAGGGTTTGGCCTGCAGAGAGTGTGAGTGTGTGCAATAATGAAACGCGTGATAACAGGGCTCTGCGGTGCCATGCATACTGTTCAATTGATGTCAAGGAGTGTTGGTATCAGCCTGTCCCTACTCCTTTCTCTTGAACAACCTCCCCTAGACAGAATCAATCTCTCCAGCCTCTGTTCTCCTGTACCATGTAATTCAAAAGTGCTGGGAAAACACTTATAAGATTGTAGTACAGATTGGTGTAAAAGGATGGCTTGGCTGAGACTAGAATATGACAACTTTGAGGTTAAGCAACACTCCCCTAGAGACCTTCTCTGTGCTCTGGGCAGAGAAAATCACTCTAACTGCCACGAAATGTTCAGGGACCCTGTTACAGGTGTCAGACAACATCCTATGATTTCCCTGGGGCCCAGGGGCTCCATGGGAAATAATCTGAACCTGTATTTGGAATTCAGAGTTTCATAGATATATCTGATGGACTGAATGGGGAGGGGGTCCCCACAGAAAGAAGAAAAAATGGAAACTTATAGAAAGAAATCTCCATACGTGAGTAATGAGTCTGCCAGAGTAACCTAGGTGCAACCCCAGGGTCTGAAGGGTGCAGGGGACAGAGGCCTCTGGAGCAGAGTGAGGTTGCACTGAAAGCCATCTGCATCTTCTCACCTTCCACCTCCTCTAGTGAAGCTGTGCCTCCTGTGAGAGAAAGGAGGAGACAGGACTCCTGAGGGATTACATATCCCAGCCCCTCTGCTATGGGCCCCCTCTGAAGAGGCTGGGCCCTAAAAGTGTTGATTTCCCCGCCAGCTATAGAGAGAGGTGATCAGTGGAGTTCAGCAGGCAGAGATATTATAGAAATTGTTAACTGCACCACCGAGGAGAGTGCAACTGCCCCAGGGCCACCCAGAGCTGTGTGCAAGCCGGCAATTCGCTCCATGGGCTTTACTGTCTGATACTGCTAGAGACATCCAAATTCCAGAGATCTACCGAGCAGTAAGGGCAAGACCACAGCGACCCACAGTCACCAGCATGGCTTGTGTGTGATGCGCCCCAGCTCTTTGGGGATACTTCTTTTATTTTTATTATTATTATTTTTTTATTTTTGAGACAAAGTCTCACTCTGTCTCACCCAGGTTGGAGTGCAGTGGCTCGATCTCGGCTCACCGCAGCCTCCGCCTCCTGTGTTCAAGCGATTCTCCTGTCTCAGCCTCCCAAGTGGCTGGAACTACAGACGCACGCAACCACATCCGGCTAATTTTTGTATTTTTAGTAGAGACGGGGTTTTAACATGTTGGCCAGGCTGGTCTCGAACTCCTGACCTCAGGTGATCTACCTGCCTCGGCGCCCAAAAGGGCTGGGATTACAGGTGTGAGCCACCGCGCCCAGCCTGGGGGTACTTCTATAGAAACACCAGAAGTAAGGAAGACTGAGGCCTTGGCGGATACAAGTAAGACTCTTACAATGGTTGAATTGCGGACTTCCAAGCTGAAGTTACCTTTTTCTACTGTGATTTCTCCCTCCTAAGCTACCAGGCTTCCAAGACAGGAAGCAGGTCTTATTTGTCTTTGTAGGTGGAAGATTCTTAAGGATGATTACAGATACTTGCGTCCATACGCGACAGCCTCTTCCCTTGATTCTATGTCCTTTTTAAATATTAATTAATTTTTAAATTATAGTAACATATATACAATAAAATTTACCATTTGATCTATTCTAAGAGTATATTTCAGTGGTATTGAGTACATTCATTTTTTGTTGTGCAACTATCATCATCATCCATCCTCAGAAATTTTTCATCATACCAAACAAATTATAGACACATTCAATGCTATAACTCCTCATTCCTCCCTTTCCCCAACTCCTGGCAACCACCACTCTACTTTCTGTAAATTCCTAGAAATTTGACTATTCTCATATAAGTAGAATCATGTGATATTTGTTCTTTTGTGTCTGACTTATTTCACTTAGCACAATGCCCTCAGGGTTTATTCCTATTGTAGCGTATATCAGAACTTCTTTCCCTTTTAAGGCTGAATAATATTCCATTATATTGTCGGGCATGGTGGTTCGCTCCTGTAATCCCAGCACTATGGGAGGCAGAGGTGGGTAGATCACCTGAGGTCAGGAGTTCGAGATCAGCCTGGCTAACATGGTGAAACCCCGCCTCTACTAAAGATACAAAAACTAGCCGGGTGTGGTGATGTGTGCCTGTAATCCCAGCTACTTGGGATGCTGAAGCAGAAGAATCACTTGAACCCAGGAGGCAGAGGTTGCAGTGAACCAAGATCTAGCTACTGCACTCCAGCCTGGGTGACTGAGCAACGCTCTATCTCAATAATAATAATACTAATAATAATAATCCATCATACCACATTTTCTTTATCCATTCATCTGTCAATGGAGATGGGTTGCTTCTACTTTTTGGCTATTGTGAAAAATGCTGCTGTGAATGTGTCTACAAATCTTCCTCTGTGTTGTCTTGCACATTATTTCTTATGTGCCCATCTTCATCACCCTCTTAGCTCTCTTAACCTATTCTTATCTATTCTTCTGATCTCATCTTAAAAGTCACTGCCTCCGAGGAGCCCTCCGTGACCCCATAGACCAATTTAGTTGCCTCTTTGAGGTGCTTCTATAGCTCACCACAACACAGTTCATTAATATTGTCTCTTTGTCTTTCCCACTAGCCCGTCTGCTTCCTATAAGAGGGGCACCATCTGTCCAGCTTTCCATCATATGCCTAAGACCTCACACTGTGCCTGGACCATAGAAGCCCTAACAAAATGTTCGACTGTAAGCACATGTTCAGCAAGCCAGGCAGGGAGGAAGACGCAATGTCTAAAATCAAGGTGTTGGTATAGCTGCATTCCTTCTGGAGGCTTCAGGGATGAACTTGTTTCCTTGCCTTTCCCAGTGTCTAGAAGCTGCCTGCATCCCTTAGCTCATGGCCCCTTACCCCAGCTTCAAACACATCATTCCAACCTCTGGTTCTTTTTTTTTTTTTTTTGAGAAAGGGTCTTACTCTGTTACCTAGGCTAGAGTCCTGCTAGAGTGGTATGATCATGGCTCCTGGGCTCAAGGGATCCTCCCATCTCAGCCTCCCAAGTCGCTGTGACTAAGGCACACACCATCATGCTTTGCTATTTTTTATAAATTTTTGTAGAGACAGGGATCTCACTATGTTGCCCAGGCTGGTCTTGAACTCCTGAGCTCAAGCAATCCTCCCGCCTTGGCCTCCCAAAGTGCTGGGATTACAGGAGTGAGCCACTGTGCCCGGCCCAAGCTCATTGTCTGACTGACTCTCCTGCTCTCTCATCAGGACATTGTGATTACATTGGGCCCACCTTGATAAACTGGGATGACCTCCCCATCTCAACGTCTTTGTTAATCACCCACAAAGTCTCATTTGCCAAGAAAGGTAACATACTCACAGGTCACAGAGAGTAGGGTGTGGGCATCTGTGGGCGGCCATAATTCTGCCTACCACAGGGAGTTTTACATGAGCCAAACTAGGGAGAGACCTTGCTAACGGCAGGAGTAGTGTGCAGATCACAAGAAGATTTGGGAGAACAGCGGACACTTCAGCTGAAAAGGTGCAGGGTGTCGTGGGAGTTAGACTGTGGAGACCACAGCTGGTTGGGAGAAAAAGGTTTTGGTAAAGGAGGTGTCATAAGGCAGGGTGGGGGTGGGAAGGTGCTGAGGACATTCGTCCAGATTTCCGAGGGCCCTGACTGCTGGGCAGAGCCATCTGGCCTTGGTTGGGTGGTCATAAATCCCCCCCGGGCAGTTTCTGTGCCGACGTTCTGCCCTCTGTTGGCTCAGCTGGCTCTGGATCACCTCCCAGCATCCTTTTTTACATGCTTTTTAACGAGCACTAAGATGGAAGTGGAATAAATCTCCCCAGATCCTTACGTGAGCACTTTAGTGGCCATTCCCCTGGCAGCGGAGGTAACAGCGAGTAAATAAAAGTGACACCCAGGAGTTGTAGGGCCTTGGTTCAGAGAGAAGTGCTCAGCTCTGAAGTTTGGTGGCCAGCATGGGGCCAGGGCCCGCAGGAAAACTAGAGCCAGCTGCTTGTGGAGAGCTCAGGAGATGACAGAAGGTGTCCTGTGTCCCCAAGGAGGCACCTCTGCGTTCCTGCCTCCATCAGCAGGCTGGAGAACAAGATCTGACCAGGGAATGGGGGTGGGGTCTTATTCCCGCTATGATTTCCTTTTCTCTTGTCCTCAGCCTATGGATAGGGCCGGGGGAAGAAACAGCACCTGCTGGGGCCATGGAGAAGGTCTCAGCACTTTTCGTTGCCAGAATCCAGCCCCCGTACCACCTGGTGAGGGGCTTTGGGGAGAATGTGAGGTGGGGCAGTGTGGACCCTGGAGTAAGTGCTCATGGTGCCCTCCAGCTTCCCTCTCCTTCTCTCTCCACCTCTCTCCAGGCAACAGCCAGATACCCAGGGCCTGCCCACGAGTCTGTCTGCTCTGTTCCCACCGGTCTGTCTGCTGTGCTTCTGTATTCGTCACGCCTGGCCCAGATTTCCATAGTATTGCCGGGAAGTGAACATTGTTAGTTTCAGCACTAACCTCCTTCCTAGCTAAGAACCCGCCTAGTTCTTGCAGCTTAAAAATAGCCAGTCAACTGTATCCTAGACCTGACCACATTTCCTATCTCTGCAGTTCAAGGCGTGACCACCCAAGTCAAAGCCATCAACATCTTTTTGGTCTAGGAAGCACCTCCTAACCACTCTCACTGCTTCCCCCTCTAGATCCTATTGAATTAATTCTCATGTGGCCGAATTAAAACAAAGCAGATTACATCATTCCCCTGCTTGAAGACTTCAGTGGCTCGTCTTCTCCCTCAGAATAGAATCCAGCTTCCTCTCGTAGCAGGCTAGACCCTGCACCATCTGTCCCCTTAATCTTGCCTCCTCCCACTCTCCTATTCTCCTTCCAGCCACCTGAAGATACATTCTGGTCTTGAGATACATTCTGGTCTTGCGTGAACGTGACCATCTCCTGGCCACTCACATCTAAAACAGAGCTTCCTTCCTCCCACTCTGCACTATGTATCTTTGGGGCATTCCCTGACACGTGACATCCATTATATGACAATGTATTTGTGCTCCTCTGTCTCCCGCTAGAAGGTAAGCTCCATGGAGGCTGGTTTTTCTCATTCACCCTGTGTCCTCCATGACCAGTGCAGTGCCTGGTCCAGAGTAGATATTTGTTGAATGAATAGATGTGAAGAAATAATTGACTTCTTAGGCACTGACTAAGGCCATTACTTGCCAGAGACTATGACAGGCAGACAATGTTTGTTCCTCGTACCTAGGAGTGCATAGCCTTCTGGGTAAAGATAAGGAGATGATATATATATATTTTTTTAAATAAATATATGTGTGTGTATATATGTATGTATATGCATATATATGTGTATATGTGTATATATAGGCAACGTATATAAATAGGCAATATATAGAGAGAGATTTATATTATATATATATTTATATATTGAGGCCAGAACTTCAAGACCAGCCTGAGCAACATAGCAAGACCGTGTCTCTAAATGTATATATAAAGCATTGTCACAATAAAACATTTATCACAATTAAAATGCTGTATTTAAAGCATTTATCACACTGCAAAGATATATATTTGTATATAATATATGCTTATATATTTATGATAATATACAATTATAATGCATATTTGTGTATAATATATAATTATACTGTATAATATATAGTTATATATTTATGTATAATGTATAATTTTACAATATTTATGTATAGTATATAATTATACATAATTGTGTATAGTATATATAACATGTATAATATAATTATTATACAATATTATATATATAATATTTACAGAGTATGATAAATGCTTTAAATACAGTGTGCACAAAGTAGCATGAAAATCAAGTAAGAGGACAATTTTTCTTCAAGGTCTAAGGAACTATTAGATAAAGGAGATGGATTTGAACTTGAGCTGAGCTGCCTACTCATCAGTGGAAGGCCTCTGAATAGTCCTTAGGAATAATTGGTTGCTGATAAGTCCTGAACATTAGCCATAGCCATCTTGGATAATTTTGCCCAGAGTACTCAAGGATGCCCATACTTCAAAAGATGGGTGGAAAGGTACTGGAGTCTCATACTGGTTTCCATTGCAGAGGGAGCTTCACCCTGTCAAAACTGATGGCCTCCCCAGATCTTTATCAGGGCTTAGGGTAGGTGGCAACTGTTCCTAGGACCTCACCAGAGTAGAGGGCCTTCTCTGTTTGTTGCCAAGCCTTGATGACTCACTGGGAGGGCTCCAAGCGCTCACCCTGTGGTGGCCAATGCTGACCCAAAGAGCCTAGCCCTGTGATACAGAGAATTGTCCCAGCTGTGTCATACTGGGTGCTGGAGGCTGGTGTGCAGGAGGCCAGGGAAGTCTCTGTTGGCTGTGAGTGGCTCTGGGAGGCTTCTCCAGGCTGCCATGTGTCTCTTTCAAAAATCAGTAGCAATACTGTGGTGCAACTCCCAGAGGTAGCATCAGTTCCTCAATGCAACAGAAGCTCCTACCCGTTAGCTCTGCGTCAGTCCCCTGGGAAGCAACAATGCTGCTGAGAAGGCACCAGTGCAGAGGATCACTTGTGGAGCATGGAAGGAGAATGGAGAAAGCATCCCAGTTATCTCTGTCTAATCAGCACGGCTGTCTCCACGTGGGCTTGCTCGCCCAGGACGAACTCTGAAAACAGCACCCGCTGTGACAATGGAAGGATGTATCGATAATCTCCCCATATATTTCTTAGAGGTTTTCACACATGTTATATAATTTGGCTCTCACAGCAGTCTTGGGAGGTAGTCATGTGTTTACCATGGTTTGTTTTGTTTTGTTTTTTGGAGACAGGGTCTCGCTGTGTCCCCCAGGCTACAGTGCAGTGGCATAGTCATAGCTCACTGCAGCCTCAAACTCCTGGGCTGAAGCCATACCCCTCCCTGTCTCAGCCTCCCGTGTAGCTGAGACTATAGGCATGCATCACTGTGGCCAGCTAATTTTTACAATCTTTTTTTAAGAGAGTGGATCTCGCTATGTTGCTCAGGCCTCAGGCTGGCCTTGAACTCATGGCCTCAAGTGATGTTCTGCCTCAGCCTCCTGAGTAGCTGCGATTATAGGCATGAGCCAGGATGCCTGGCTCTTACCATGTCCTAATTAGTATTTTTCCCATTGCAATTTATTGTAGAAATTCTGAAATATGTCAAAAGACATAATGAATAAAATAAAAATCACTTGTAGTCCCACCATGCAAAGTGTCTATGTTAGTGTATCTCCCACCAGGCTTTTTTTTCTAAGACATAAATGTATTAACAGATGTTAATTTATGGATCATTCTGCTCCCCCCAAATCCAGCTAAGATTGCCTCAAATTCCCATACCATGGCCCATGGAAGTATGTCTGGAAATTCCTAGAGAGGCCCATGATCTCTCTCCTCTATCCCATAAGGTTTCTAAGTTGCAAGCCACAGAGACAAACTCAGGCAAAAATAAAAGTTATCAGGAAGCATGGGATAGCTCACTAAATTTAGAAAATAACCTAAAAATACCACCTCAGGAAGGACAGAAACTAAGTTACCAAAAAAATAATGGATGATTTAGAGCCTATTATCACTCTGAGATAAATGGACTTGCGCCTTTTTGGTCTTTCTTTCAATCCACCCAGTATTCAAATTCCAGGTACAGTATCTGATTGGTCTGGATTGTTTTGTCTGCTCACAACTTAGCCACGGCAAGTCAGGGCTCCTGGCTTGACAATCTCGCCAATACTGCATTCAACTGCAGACACTGGCCAGATAGGGTTGCTACGTAACTGATAAGTGGGACAACAGAAACTTGACTCACTTGTCTCAAAAATCTATCTTTTACACACTGATCTATGGGGGAAAGAAAGGATCTTTGTGTATATGTCTTTCTTTCTGTAGAATACCCTTTTAATCCCCTGAGCTCCCTTGACTTGGCTAACTCCTACTCACAATATTTCCACAGAGTATGAAATATTTTCATATTCTGAGACATATTTCATGACCCCAGCCAAATATGAGGTAGGTCCCTCTATTTTGAGTCCTTGAGTACTACATGGGTCTTTCTATGTAAAATGTAAGTTCCTTGAGGGCTTCAATACCACTGGTCTACAGGATCTAACATAGGAACTGGTATGTAGAAGGTTCACCCAAAATATTGAGGAATGACTTGTCTGACAAGAAAGAAATGTCCTCAGAGGATTTGCGTAAAGAAGGGAAAAGGGAAGGGAAATAAACTGGAATTGACCTCAGAGGGGAAAGGACACATGACTTAGGAGACAGCAGAACATGATCACTGAAATGAACATCCCCCACTAAAGAGAAACACACACACCTATGCATACTCCCTCAAAAGCACAAAGGACAAAGCCATGCGAGGGAATTCCATAGATAATTGTAGCCTGAAGTCACTGGCCAACCTGAATGTCCTGTGTGGTAGCCCTCTGCAAAAGTGTTGCAATGTTTATCCAGGAGACTGGAAGGAGGTTTTGCCCTCATCTCCAGTCATCTGAAGAAAGCAGGAACGTGGGACACGGAAATGGCTGCATGGACTTTGGCAATGTCCAGTACCAAAAATAACAGAGTTGAATTTTGTGGGACTGCTTAGTTAAATGTGTTTCTCTATGCCTGTTGTCCGTACAAAATGTGTATGGATACCTCACCCAAGCTAATGTGATAGACCTCCTTAGGTAAAATAATAACCACTAACATTTATGGAGATGCCAGGCACTATGCCAAGGCACTTTTCACAAACAATTTCACTCCATCCTGTGGGCATACTACAGCCTGGCTTGATCAGTGGCCATTGTACCCCTTCTGGAATCACTTCCAATACTACAGCAGCTGGCTGAAAACTGTACTTCCCAGAATGCTTTACAGGGATGCTTTAGTCAATGTGATTTTGATTCGTCCACTCAGGAGCTGAAACTTGAACTCCTTGCTGAATTAAGTGGGAAGATAAAGAGTAGTAAGTAAGCCATCCATTTTTCTAATGGACAGATCCAGCTGGTCTAACAGTTGGACTCTGGAGTTGGCAGTTGCAGTGATGGCTTCCAGACTGCTGCATTTCAGGTGTTCTTGGAGCCAGCATTTCCAAGTGGTTTTCTGATTCTTGGATTACATCTAAGGTGATGGGATCCTGAATTCAAAACTTTGGACAGTGACCTCCTGTTTCCCCAGCTTTCTCACTGTCAGATGCAAAAGTTATCTTAGCGGATCAGTACAGTGGTGGTACTTTAAAATTTGTTTGTAATGGCTGAGTCTAGAGCATGCTCGTCCTATTATTCCACAGTTCTGTAAGTACCTGATTCCCTATGTTCAATCCTTTTCTGCTTAAAATACCTGGAATGTTTTATGCTTTCTGTAGCTGAACTTTTATTGAGCCATGTAGTATTTTCCCCCATTTCACAAATAAGAAAACTGAGGCAGAAATAAAATGATACATCACAGAACTAGCAGGTGTGGAACTTCGTTCTGAACTCAGGAAGTTTGTGTGAGTTCACTATCTGCTTACCACCATGCTATTCACTCGGGCTTTCATCCTGTAATTATTTACTGGACACCTTATATGTGCCATGCAATATGTTAACCTCTGGAGCTATTATAGTAAGAAAACAACGTGGAAAATTCTTCATTTTAGTTCTCTTGACTTGTAATGGAAAGTAAGTTATACGTACATTTAAATAGTGTGATATTTTGCTACAGGCTTGCATTGGAAAGAGGCATGTAGCTTTCAAAACAGACAGTCTGTATCAAAAGCAGCTTGTAAAACAGCTAGTTGCTAAAGGGATTCAATTCAAATTTTGGTTTACACATAATTCAGTGAAAATATTGATAAGAATGAAAGAAGAATGCTAAGAAGAAAGGAAGGAAAGAGTGAGTTCGTAAATAGGTTGGCATCCTTTTACTTCAGGAAGCTCTTTGATGTGCCTCCTGCCAACCCCCCAACCCCATCTCCAAACCAGTAGCATTAAGTGACTTGAGCACTTTCATTCCCATTTGGGATTCTGCCCTATGCATAAAGGAGAAGGTAAATTATGAGTAGGGGACTTGAAAGGAGATAGCTTTTCCCCCCTGGAAATTTCTTTCTAGTGCTGAGACAGGAAGAACTTGGTAGTTAGGTCGTGTGAGATGACTGAGCACTGCTGACTGAAAGAAAACTCTTGAGAAGAAAAAGAGTCTCCCAATAGAGGCTTAATCTGCTGTTGGCATAAGAAAGACTCCAGAGACATTAATATCTGGTGCAGTCACAGAGTCACAGAAGCACTGGAGCCATAAATATGCCCCAGGAAGGAATTTAGACTCTAAGTTTCAAGATTGAGAGTGATTTGAAAGAAATGTACTCAGGGTTAGGGAGAAAACCAGGGTAAGATAATCGATAATAATGAATAATTAGAGACTCAAAATTTCCTGGGGGATTAGGTTTCAATTTCTTTTAAGACTTGTGCCTTTGGACTGTCAACATCTTCTTTGACATTTATTTATTTAAAGAATCATATTTTCGGGAGCAAGAAGGTATATCTACTGGGTGCCCAGATGCCCAGTCCACATGTTTATCCCTGAAATATCTAGAAGGCATCGTGCCCTAATTGCTGGCCAGCGCCCAGGAGGAAATGAAGAGTTTTGTGTGTGCTGGATTTGTGGATCTAAATGGAAAGATGGCAGCAACATCATACGTTTTGTAGAAAACAAAGTAAAAATTACTCTAAAAGAAAGTATTAAGGCCAATACGGACTTGGAAGATGTTCAAATGAAGCATACGTGCCAGGTAGATGGCTTCATTTGTTTTAAGGAAACAGGGATCTATGATCCTTTGCTGTCAATTCATCAGTTGACATTTTTAGACACTTGCTATATATCACTGAGGAATTTCTCCTTCAATCACTCCACTCAATTCAAAATGTAGAGACATGATGAACACCTACTATCCATCAATAAAATAGGTATTCACTTCCTACTATGTGCTAGGTTCTGAGGAGTACAAAAGATATGTCAGTCATATAACTGACATTGGAAAATGAACATAAATGAAAGATGTATAACTATTTCTCTCCCTCCCCTTCCTGAGGGAGAATTATTCTTCTCTTCCTCCATTGAAGTCAGACTCTGCCTTGTGACTTTGGCCAATGAAAGGTAAGGGAAAGTGATGTGTGTCACTTCCAGGCAGAAATTCTAGGAGCCTGTACTTGCTTTGCCATAGTCTCTTTTCCGTTTGCTGTGATGACTGGCAATGGTACAGTAACAGCTCCTTTGTCATCCTGGTTCCTGCAGTACAGCAACGTGAAGTTGATTCCTAACTGTGCTAGGAAAGATGTGTCATGAAAGTGAGAAAGAACCCTCTGCTTTTGTAAGATGTAATGTCTGAGGTTACTTGTTACCATAGCATGACTTAGCCTAATCTGACTTCTACACAATAGCTCTAGAAAGCTAACATTTATTGAGTGCTTACTATATCCTGAGCATTGTGCTGTGGGCTTACTATGCATTATTTCATTGAACTCTCGTAAAAACACCATGAGGTATATATTATATGATTTCTATTTTATAGGTGTTGAACTGAGTCCCGGAGCTAAGTTCAGACTGTTATTTAGGGTTGAAGTTGAATTTCAGAATCTGGTTTGCTTGGATCCAGAGCTCATAAGCTTAACTACTATGCCATACTGCCATATATAGCAGAATGAATATAATTGAAGATCTTTTTTGGAATAGACTATAAGTTCTCTGGGCAGTTTAGAAAGCGAGTGATCAATGACTATTAAAACTTCTTGGGAAGAGCTTTATGGAAGAAGTAAGAATTGAAAAATGTGTAGGTTGTAGATAGGAGAAAAGGGAACTGACCTTTTTGGAATGGGGAGAGAGAGGGAAAAGACCTCATCTGTCTAGATGAAATAAGGCAATACAATGGATATGCCAAACCCCTGGAAATTAGTTTCGTCTACCCTTAAGAACTTCACAGTCAGAGAGTGGCGATAAGGTGTTTACCCAAATTACTATCATAATTCAGGCAAGCTCTATTTGGAGGCGTGTTAGAATTCTCTGTAATGTGTGTGTTAAGATGTATCAAACCAAGACTTAGCAGACATCTCTTCACCAATGCAGGATAGGGGTTGGGAAAAAGATGGCAGCTGCAGAGAAGGCAGCCCAGTGAGCCAGATGCACCTAGCAGTCTCTGTCTCAAATCTGGAAGGTTCTAAATAAAGAAAAAATTCAACTAGACCCATGGAAGATGCCAGGGGAAATAATTCTCTTATCATTCATGAAAATTTCCAGCTGCACTAGGCCAGAAGGGCTAGGGGGGCACCAAAGCCATTTCAGTACATCCTGCCTCTGTGAAACTGGTTCAGGCATGGTATGAAACTAAGGTTTCCTGGAAGCATTCATGGGGGATACATAAAGAGAAGTGCTTCTGGGTCTCTTGCCCATCAGCTGCAGGGATTCTGATTTAGGAGATCTAGAGTGGCACCCAGCAACTTTCATTCTTTTGTTTGTTTGTTTGTTTGTTTTGAGACAGAGTCTTGCTCTGTCACCCAGGCTGGAGTGCAGTGGCGCGATCTCGGCTCACTGCAAGCTCTGCCTCCCGGGTTCACACCATTCTGCTACCTCAGCCTCCCCAGTATCTGGGACTACAGGCGCCCTCCACTATGCCCGACTAATGTTTTTGTATTTTTTTAGTAGAGATGGGGTTTCACCATGTTAGCCAGGATGGTCTTGATCTCCTGACCTCGTGATCTGCCCATCTCGGCCTCCCAAAGTGCTGGGATTACAGGTGTGAGCCACCACGCCCAGGTGGAAGCTTCATTCTTTTGCCAAGCACTCATGTGATTCTACTGTTTATGGTATTGGAACTTCATTTAAAAAACATGTGACAATAACAACATCAAAAAAACCATACACACCATTTTTCTGGAAGTTAAGTACATTAACTAAAATATAAAAAATATTATGAGTTCCTTTAAAGACGTAATGCTTTAAAAAATTCAGTGAAAAAATTAAGTGGGCTAGGCACAATATCTCATGCCTGTTATTCCAGCACTCTGGGAGGCCAAGGCAGCTGGATCACCTGAGGTCAGGAGTTTAAGACTGGCCTGGCCAACATGATGAAACCCCATCTCTACCAAAAGTACAAAAAATTAGCCAGGCTTGGTGGTGGGCGCCTGTAATCCCAGCTACTCGGGAGGCTGAGGCAGGAGAATGGCTTGAACCTGGGAAGCAAAGGTTACAGTGAGCCGAGATTGCACCACTGCACTCCAGCCTGGGTAGCAGAGCAAGACTCCATTTTTAAAAGAAAAAATTAAGTGATCGAGCAATGTAATGCCAACTAAGGGAAGTGATAGTTGCAAAAGGGGGTGGCCAATTATATACTGCAGAGAGGTCAAAGAAAGTCATAACAAAGAAGAATCCTTTGAAGCTGTCAATTAAGAAAAGTTCAGTTATATAGGGAGTAATTTGAATTAATTATTTGTAATGGGAGCCAGAAAGAAAGATGTTCATGGCTGGCTGGGTGGTGATGAGAGGAAGTAGCACTTAGAACAGCTGGGAATAAATGATGCAGTTAAGAATTCGAAGAGGTACCAGGGTTCAAGGAAAATGCTTTTGTTTGTTTTCACTTATTAGCATATGGGGGAATTGAGCATGTTAACAGTCTAAAGGGAAAGATGCAGAGGTGAGGAGTGTTTGTCAATGTGAGGGAAAGTGGAAAGAACTGATGGAGTAAAACAGCTGGAGCCCAGGAGAAGGGCTTGCCTTGGACAGGTGGTAGAACATTCTGTTCTCCAAGAGAGAAGAGAAGAGTAGAACATGCATGAAGGTGGAGAGTTTGAGGTACAGAGGAAGGAGGGTGAAGAAGTCATTGCTGATAACTTCTCTTTGGAGGCAAAGACAGTAAGGGGACAGAAGAGAGTGGCAATGGTTTGGAAGGACTGCTCTGGGGAGCCCAGTAGAGTGTCTGCAAAGTTAAGGTGATATACTTGGCCATTGCAATCTATTCCATTCTAAAGAGTTAATATTAAATCTTTCCAAGTTAAAAAAAAAATGATTATTCTTATAAAACTGCCATCATTATTATTATTAATATAGAAATAATAATGATAACAGCAGCCTGGCATGCACCATTAGGACCTCTGTGATTAATCTAGGAGAGTAGCTAAAAAAAAAATGCACTCTCACCCATCCTTCTGGAAATAATCGCCTCGCTGTTGGGCCTGTATCTGGTAGCAATTTTTTTTTTTTAAATCAGAGGGGCCACTGAGGAGTGACTGTAACTTTTCCTTTGCAGAAAAAGTCTTGCAGCTGCTCACCAGATCTGCAGCCCCTGAATTCCTCAGCAATCTGTATGACAGAGCTGCCCCTTGGGTTTCTTATTGGGTAGCTTTATTGCAAGCTTATAGTAAATGTCTTATTAAGTCCAGATGAACAGAGAGGCTAGATTTGCCTCACTGGGACCAATTAAGTGGGGCTGGACGACTTCCTACAACCCTTCCAGCTGTCAGACTGTACTACCAAAGAGGCTAAGTGACTTGTCCAAGGTCACATAGTAAGTAGCCAAGTTGGATCTTAATCCACATTGCCAGGACCACTGCTCTTTCTTCTGCACCTTGAAGAAGAGTTTATGTAGAGAATGTCACCAGGAAATGCCTTTCCATAAACAAGTAAACCCTTTTATTGTCTTTTTTAAACCACTGGCTTCAGGTTTCTCTCTTCAGTGGAGGATAAGTGCTCAAAAACATATGGCATCCAGACATGGGCACAAAAATGTCTCTCAGTGTTTTTAATCATTTAATGTTTTCCTATCATGGAGGGTATTAGGTTTCTATTGCTGCTGTAACAAATTACCACAAAATTAACAGCTTAACACAACACAAATATCTTCTCTTAGAATTCTGCGGGCCAGAACTCTGAAATATGATTCACTGGGCTAATGTCAAGGTGTCAGCAAGGTGGAGTCTTACAGACATTCCAGGAGAAAACCTGCCTTTCTTTGCCCTTCCCAGCTTCCATGGGCAGGCTACATCCCTTGGTGCACGCTCTTCTTCCTCCATCTTCAAAGTCAGTTGTGGAACATCTTCAAATCTCTTTCTCTGTTTCTGTTTCTATCATCTCTCTGACTCTGACTCCTCCTGCTTCACTCTTATGAGAACACTTGTGGTTACCTGAGGCCCACCCTGATCATCCAAGGTAATCTCCCATCTCAAGATCCTTAACTTCATCATATTGGCAAAGTCCCTGTCACCATATGAAGCAACATCCACAGGTTCCAGGGATTAGGATATGGACATCTTGGGAGCCATTATTGAACCTACACCACAGAGTAAGGAACAAACACACACTATTGTAGACATATATCAATAAATCAATTAGCAAGTGTTTATTAAATACTTACTATTTGCCAAGCTGTAATAGAGAAAGTATAAGAAATACATATCAGTATAAAACATGTTCTCTTCATTCAAGGACCTCACACTATTTTTAGGAAGAGGAAATGAATACTTCTGAAACAAGTATATTCTAAACTCTAGGGTACTAACTATAAATGCCCTAGGGCTACAGAAAACTCACTTGAGTTGTATAGGTTGGAAGAACCCATGAAATTTTCATTGGGAAAACACAGAGACTTCAAATAGATATGTAGAACATAGATGGAGCAGGATACGAGGGAGGGAGAGATGCAATTCTAAATGACCTGGGCTGTAAGAGCTGAGATGTGGCCACAAAAATGGAACAAGGCTGAGACACACAGAGATTTCCTCAGATATGGGGTAAACAAGGTAGGGGCCACAGGCCAAATGCAGTCCTCTACCTATTTTTATAAGTAAAGTTTTATTGAAACACAGATGTGTTCATTAGATCTTTGGCTGTTTTTGTGCTACAATGGCAGAGATAGACAGTTGCAATGAGGACCAAATAGCCCCTGTGACAGTTAATTTTAGGTGTCACCTTGACTGGATTGAGAGAAGTCTGGATGGCTGGTGAAAGCATTGTTTCCTGGTGTGTCTGTCAGGGTGTTTCTAGAGGGAATTGGCATGTAAGTCAGCAGACTGAGAGAGTAAAACCTGCCCTCAATGTGGGTAGGCATCACCCAAAGAGCTGGGGCCCAGTTGAAACAAACAAGTAGAAAAGCAAGAATTCTCTCCTCTTCTCTTCTCTTCTTTCTCTCTGTCTCTCTCTCTGTCTCTCTCTCTGTCTCTCTGTCTCTGTCTCTCTGTCTCTCCTCCTGATCAGGATGCCTTTTTTCTCCTGCCCTTGGACCTCAGACTTCAGGTTCTTCAGCTTTTGGATTCAAGGACTTGCACTTGTGTCTCCCAGGGACCCTTGAGCCTTTGGCCTTGGACTGGGGCCTCACCATCAGCTTTCCTCATTGTGAGGCTTCTGGTGTTGGACTGAGATGTGCTACTGGCATCTGTGGTTCTCCAGCTTGGCAGTGGCTGTGGGACTTCTCTGCCTCTGTCATCTTCTCTGCCACTGTGATCAACCGTGTGAGCCAATTTCCCTAATAAGCCCCTTCTCATATGTCCTATTTGTTCTGCCTCTCTGGAGAACCCTGACTAATAACACCTGCAAAGCCTAAAATATTTACGTCTGGCCCTTTATAGAAAAAGTTTACCATCCCCTTCCCTGGGTGAGGAATACTCACTGAGGCCCTTGAGTAGGAAAGGCACTAGAAAGGACTCCAAGCAGAGACACCCCAATGAGGAGATCACGCCAGCTGAGGCCTCTCTTTAGTTCACCTTAACACAGTGATTTCTGTTCTGAAAACTTCCACCTGGCACTACATTTTACAGGCCCTCTCCTGAAGTTTGCATTGTCATTAGCTAGTGAAGCTAGTGAAGTCATGCTTGGGAGAGAGCCAGGTGGAGGCAGGGACAACACAGGGAAGAAACGTAGGAGGCTGGTTCTTTGGGCTTCTGGGCTTATCATTCTTGGCTTCTGTATCTCTGATGGCTGATCGTGGGACTTCTTTGCCTTATGGAATGTAAACCAGATCATCCAAGCCCTCATCTGCTAGCCTGGTTCTTGAAAAGATCCCGTGGGTGACAAATATCTCTGATACGATCCTTAGAAGAAGCGAACTGCAACACAGCTCAGGATGTATTTTCATAGTTGTTTCAAGGAGACAGGTGTGTTGGTGTAAATTCAGAGTGTGAAAGTGTGCTTCCTGGAAGGCTCAGGTCGAGGATTTAGTCTCCCCTTTAGTTTGCTGCATTCCATTCTTCTGAATGCAGCCCCTGTACCAGTCACACATTTCATAAAGGCCTCTTGTATGTCAGAAAAGGGACTGGACAAGAGAAACAGCATGATTCACTTAGCAGATGCCTGCCTACTCCTAACAACTGAGTTTATTTGTGTGTTCAACAGATATTTATTTTGTATATAGACTGTGAAGAAAACAACAACAACAAAAAAATAGTCTCTGTCATCCCGGGAACTCTGAACCTTACTTAACTACAGAAAGATCAACACAAACACACAAGGAACAGTTAAGTAAGAAGAGAAGACAGAATGTGATAAAAGCGTCGAAGTGAGGGAGACAGATGGCAAGTGTGATAGGAAGGGTTTGCAGAAGAAGGAGACGAATGTGAGGTAGATGTGCACAGAACAGTTTGGGAAAGGCTTTAGGGAAAATGGAATTGGAACTAGTCTTGAAAAATCGGTCACATTCAGATTGGGAGAGTGGAAATGGAATGCATTCATTATGGAAGGAAAAGAATGATTAAAGTTTGGAATTGTAATTACGAATAAAATCTAGAAAACAAATGAATAGCACCATTGGGAAGTTAGGTTAGTAAATTGTACATCCAAGGTACAAAATATTGCAGAGAGATAATCGTACCTACAACAGTCTTCCTGTGGGTTTAAGACCATTGATCATCAGTCAAATAAATATGAGCTGAAAAACAGTGATAGATGACAATGTATGGTAATTGTCAAATGGCTGGTATGAGCAGTAACTACCATAACCAGGACATCCTGATGGGGATGGTCATGGATATCTGATGGAATATTATGTTTGAAAAGTCAGGTGTACCTTGTCCAGGCACTACATGGTTTTTGCTGATTATTACTTTTACTTGCTACCACCCAAGGGTGAAAGGGGAGATGAATGTACTCGGCTCTTACTGTTTACAGCCTTGGGACCATAGACCTTGTTTCCCAATTCTGTCTAGACTTCCTCCCCAGAGCTGTGTTGTCTAGACCACAAGTTCTGGTCTAAGTTCAAGAATAGGCTGGAATGATGCCTTGAACTCAATTCAAGGTTGTTTTTATTTGGACTGGCAACAAAGTCGTGCAATGGATAAAATCAAGATAAGCAGAAAGGTGAATGTGTAAGGCTCTCCATTGTACCTCTGATTGTCAGTAATATGTACCTCAAGTACAGTTGTCTTGGCAGTGCACTGCAGCCAAATGTGCTCCAAGTTGAAGAAATCAGGGCTGTGGAGTCACTGCCTTCTTTATCCACAGACAGAACAGCACCCTCAAACAATGAATACCAAATATTTTGCTAAGAAATCCATCTCTCCTAGACCTAATGACCATGATCTAGAACTTAACGCTCTTGAATAAACAACACTGAAGCTATCTCTCTTATGTGCACCTGCACTACAGGATTTAAGAAATGTTCAATTATGTCCACTTTGAGCTTTGTGTGGAGATGCCTAGTCTTAGCCTATCACATAAGATACCAGTAACTTCACATTTTTCCTACTCTTTAGAGTGCAAGAAACCATGCCAATGTGAAAATTCTCTATGTATAAGCTGTATGTGGAGAACAAGATCAAATATAATGCAGATGAATATATGGTTGTAGTTTTGTCCTGTTTGGAAGGTGTCCTCCACAAGGATTTCCTCAGTTCTGGGTCATTTCTGCTTAGTAATCTCATTGGACACTGATGACTTTCACTTTTCCAGACAATGCCAGATTATATTTTCCAAAGTTGGCTGCAACAATAATTTCCCATCCCACATGATCTTCTACAAGGTAATCTCAGAACATCCCCATCAAGAGGTAACCAAGAGAATGCGGTGGAAGTGATGCTTCGTTACTTTTGAGATGAGGTCGGAAAAGGTCATACAGCATCTCCCAGACTCTCTTAGAAAGCTCGCTCTTAAGATCCTCCCTCTTGAAACCGAGATGCCATTCTGTAATAAACCCAACCACTTGGAAAAGCCATATGTAGATGTTTCAGTTGACAGTGCTGGCAGAGCCCAGCCTTTAAGGCAGTCACGGACATGTGAGTGATGAGGCCTCTGGATTCCTGCTCTTGGGGGTACTGGTCACTCCGGTATTGGAGTCCTCCCAGCTAAGGACCAAGGCATGGCGGAGCAGAGACATCTCCATTGGCCCTGCCCAAATTCCTGACTCACAAAAGCTCTAATGAAATGTTATTGTCTTACACTACTAAGTTTGGGGTCGTTTGTGGCACAACAAGAATAACTGGAACATAGACCCAACCACAGATTTGAGCTAAAAACAAAATCCTCCTTCTGCTTCCTTTTTCACATTTGTCCAAAGTCCAGTTTACTCTCAGTTAATATTTTCCAGCCCTTTCCTTGAATATCTTAATGCATTTTTTCTTTATTAGCTCTTGATTAGCTCTTTCACTTCGACACTGGGATTGCACGTGTCTTTATTGTTAAGCTTCTTATTCTTTGATGAAGAAACAAGATGAATACTATGTATTTTAAAAATGGTTTGATATAATCCAGTCTACTCTATCCCTTCTAAAATTACTAGGAATGCTGTGTAGGCTTTTAGGGTCATACTATAAAAATATATATAATTTGTGACGTGTTTAACAGAGAGTAACTTTGAATGTTTAGGGACTTTACATGTAGTTATTGAATGACTGAAAGAGTAAAGGTAGCTCCGGCTGGAGTAAAAACACAATAAACTATTCAAGGGGGGGGGGGGGGGGTGGTGAATTTGAAATTGCTATTAGAAGAAATGAAAGCCTAAGAAGAGAGATGGGTATTATTTTGTTTGGGCTCTTAGGGCAAAACCGGGATCAGTGGATATAGGATGACAGGCAGATTTTATATCAGTGTAAAGACTTTCCTAACACTAGAAATGACTAAAGATAAAATGGACAGTTATAAGAAGCGAATTTCCCATCACTGGAGATTTTAAAGCAGTGACTGAATGTCTACTTGATAAGAATGTTGTAGAGAAAAATTGTGCATTGAACAGGGGGAAGCAGAGGGCGGAGAGCAGCTGGAAGACATGGATCTTTCTGGTCCCTCCCAAGCCCAGGAGTCTATGAATACTTTATGTTACTTTAGTTCCAGTGGGAAAATGGCAGCATCTATTTATAGAGCTACTGATGTCAACAACGATTTCTGCCAGAGGTGTGAGTCTTTGTAAATGGTTCAAGCTTTGGGGCGAATAAATGGACAATTCAGTGGAGAGGACCCATTGATCAGAATGAAGATAAGTGGAAAGTAATTAAATGAGACAGGAATCAGTAGGAGGGTTTCCAAGTGTAACTAAGTTAAACTTTGAGTGTGATTGGAAGGTGAGGAGAACATAACTGCCATGCTTTCCTCTGGGGTCCTTCGAAATAAGGAAATATGGTGGAATGGGGAGGATAGGACAAGAGTCTGTGAGTCAACAAAACTCTGCTCAGGAAGGAATATCAGAGCTTGCTTGGAGTGACTGTGTTCTTAAGTTCATTAACAGAACAAAAAAATCAAAAGTATGAAAGCGATGCTGGCGCTGATTGAAATAAGCAGATGGTTAAAACCACCTGTAGGAGAACCTACTTTTGCCAAGTCAAGAAACAGCAGCACCCACCCAAGCAGAGCCTGAGAAATAGAGTAGGCTGTTGTATTCGTTTCCCAGGCTATTGTAACAAAGTACCACAAACTGCATGGCTTACAATAACAGAAATTTATTATCTCATAGTTTGGGCGGCCAGAAGTCTGAGATCAAGGTGTTGGCAGGGCCATGCTCCCTCTGCAGGCTCCAGGAAAAGAATCCTTCCTTCTCTCTTTGGTGACCATCAGCAATCCTTGCTTTCCCTTGGCTTGGAGCTGCATCACTCCAGCTCTTCACATGCCCTGCCTCTTCACATGGTCCTCTTTCCCACGTGTCTGTTGCTTCACATGACTCCACAGAAGGAACCAGTCACTAGATGCAGCGCCCACCCTCATACAGTATGACCTCATTTTAATTACATCTGCAAAAACTCTATTTCTTTTCTTTTTTTTTTTATTATACTTTAAGTTCTAGGGTACATGTGCATAACATGCAGGTTTGTTACATATGTATACTTGTGCCATGTTGCTGTGCTGCACCCATCAACTCGTCATTTACATCAGGTATAACTCCCAATGCAATCCCTCCCCCTCCCCCCTCCCCCCTCCCCATGATAGGCCCCGGTGTGTGATGTTCCCCTTCCCGAGTCCAAGTGATCTCATTGTTCAGTTCCCACCTATGAGTGAGAACATGCGGTGTTTGGTTTTCTGTTCTTGTGATAGTTGGCTAAGAATGATGGTTTCCAGCTGCATCCATGTCCCTACAAAGGACACAAACTCATCCTTTTTTATGGCTGCATAGTATTCCATGGTGTATATGTGCCACATTTTCTTAATCCAGTCTGTCACTGATGGACATTTGGGTTGATTCCAAGTCTTTGCTATTGTGAATAGTGCCGCAATAAACATACGTGTGCATGTGTCTTTATAGCAGCATGATTTATAATCCTTTGGGTATATACCCAGTAATGGGATGGCTGGGTCATATGGTACATCTAGTTCTAGATCCTTGAGGAATCGCCATACTGTTTTCCATAATGGTTGAACTAGTTTACAATCCCACCAACAGTGTAAAAGTGTTCCTATTTCTCCACATCCTCTCCAGCACCTGTTGTTTCCTGACTTTTTAATGATTGCCATTCTAACTGGTGTGAGATGGTATCTCATTGTGGTTTTGATTTGCATTTCTCTGATGGCCAGTGATGATGAGCATTTTTTCATGTGTCTGTTGGCTGTATGAATGTCTTCTTTTGAGAAATGTCTGTTCAAAAAACTCTATTTCTGAAGCAGGTCACATTCTGAGGTTCTGTGTGGACATGCATTTTGGGGAGACACTATTCAATCCAGTACAATTAGGAGCCCCAAATTTTGGGAAATAGCATCTGAAACCAGTTGAAAATAGAGAGAAAAGGGCACCAATCTGTGTCCATGTGTTATTCTTATTTTTAAAATTTTGACTTACCATTTTTCTCATTTTAGCAACAACTGTAGCTTAATACTTACTATTCCCTTTGTGCCTCACACTGTGCTAAGCTCTTCACATGCATTCTCTCACTTCATCTTTATGAAGTGGGTGTAATTACTAGCCCCATTTTATAGAAGAGCTCATGGAAGATTAGAAAGGATAAGAAACCTGCTTAAATTCACTTCAGTGATAACTACCACGAGGCCCCGAGTCAAGATCTGTGTGACTGGAAGTCTGGTAGAGACATGTGTGTGATTACTGATTAATACATATTTACATTGTTATTTTTCTAAAGTCATGTTTATATTAACATCATAATTGGGTGAAATATATGAATTAATCTCAAGATTCTCAGTTATCTCTGCTTGAGAAGGAACTTATTCTTTTGAGCATTTGTTATCCATTCACCTCGTGGTAACTATGTTGGACTGGAAGCATAGTTCCAGTCCGCCTGCATCGACCTACTACAGTATGGGGAAGAGTCTAAATTTGGCAAAATGAAAGCATTTTCAAAACATCTATGTTTACATACAGCATGTGTAAGTTGCCCTGGTACCCAATCAAAAGGGAATTGCCATTAATAATGGTGTGATTCCTCATACGTGATTATTACTGTCATTAATTTCTTAATCATAATTTTTAAGACATTGATTCTCAGCCAGGGGGATTTTGTCCCCCAGGGGACACTTGGAAATGTTTGGAGACATCAGTTGTTGCAACTGGCGGGGAGGATGCTATTGCATCTAGTGGGGTAAAGGTCAGGGATGCTACTAAACATTCTACAATGCACAGCACAGCTCCCCCAACAATGCAGAATTATTGGGCCCTACATCTCAAGGGTGCTGAGGTTGAAAAATGCTATTTTAACAGTCTGTGGTAAAAGAAGATGCTCCCTAGGGTTCTCAATGCTAAATACAGGGTTTCACTGCTTTTCTCTAGGCCTCTGACCCTTAGTAACATTTTTTATGATCTGCAAACTAGTGACTACTCTCTCAGTACTGATGATAATTGATAATGATGGTTAATAGTTTTTGAGTTCTTGCCTTGTGCTAGGCATTGTTCTAAGCACTTTTCATATATTGACTCAATCCTTGCTGTGACTCTTTAGTGAAGTGCCACTATTCTTATTGTACAAACGAGGAAACTAAGGCACAGACAGTTTGAGAAACATGCCCAAGGCTACAGAACTAGTGTGGGGCAGAGGCAGGATGCTACTGCGCTTTCATTCCTTTCTTCTTCCTCCAGCAGTGGACCAGACTGATTACCTGGGTACATATCCTGAGGTACAATGCAATGGGTGGGAGTCATACTCCCATTGAACAGATGGGGAATTGGAGGCATTAATCAGAGAGGCGGCAACTGGCACATTCGCCCATGGGTGTCAGGCAAAACCACTTTCATGGAGTACTCAGCCACGGTTGTTTCCAATTCACATGTTGAACATGGATTTGTTTCCCAATAAGTCCTGTCTGAGAGGGTGATGTACCTAGCAGAGTTTGAATAACTCTAGTAGTGCCACATGAATACTGCTGGCTGGATAAAAGGATGCATGCATGCATGGATGGATAGATGGCTGAACACTGAGCCACTAGAAGGGTTCAAGGAACGGTGCATTGGTGCATTAGGGCAGAGGTGCTTTATTCCTAATACTACAACCAGGATCAACAGTTCCATGTTCTTAAAGGTGACAGCCAAGCTGGGAGCCTGCAGAGCTGGAGAAAGCCAGAGACTGGAGATAGAAACAAAACCTACAGTTTGCCTGAAGCCAGGTATCATAGAACATGCGGGCCCCTATTTGTCACAGCCTGGGAGTAACTTACCTTTAACGTGTTTGTATTTTGGTTGTCCTTCTAAACCAGGGTTTCTCAACCTCAGCACTATTGACATTTATGACCTGATAATTCTGTGTTTGGGGCTTTCCTGTGTATTTTAGGATGTTTGGCGGTCTCCCTGGCTTCTGCTCACTAAATTCTGATAACACCCACCCCACCCCAAGCCATAGCAATAAAAAATGCCTCCAGCACTTTTGAATGTCTCCTAGGGGACCAAAATGACCCACAATTGAGAAAACTGTTCTATACCTAGTTCCTACAGGACAGAGTTTGGGTTTCTTCACCTTATTGTCTATTGTAGAGCTTGGCGCAGTAATTAAAACTTCATAAATGTCTGTGGACCAATAGATTGCTTATCTCCTTTGGCAGCGAAAAAGTCAAATTCCGGGGAGAAAATGCAGAAAAAAATAATGAAGGGGAAGAGAAAGGAAGGAAAGAAGAGCAGGAGGGAGGGAAGGAGGGAGAAGGAAGGCTGCTTGTAGATAACAGCGATGCTCCACCCATGACCTCTTCATGTGCTGGTGGCTCAGCAGCAGATACGAAGCAAACTCTCCAACTCAGCAAGGAGCTTCAGGTGACTTCACCTCTGTTTGAACCAGAAAACTCACACTGTTTTTGTATTCATGTTGTTTAAAGGGGACCAGGGTTGTCTTTTTGTGTGCATGGATGTGTGTGTGTGTGTAAGTATAATTACCCATCACTGATTAATCTTCAGACTGAGTCAAGCATTCATTGCAAATCCTTGAAACAAACAAGTCTATTTATATTTTAATTATTTTTTTTGGATTTCAAGTTGATTTGTGTCTTTCTTCTGCATATTTATGAAGCTGTGGATCCTATGGTAACCTTACCCTTACCTCTTGTGGAGCAGGAGGAAGAGAAAGAAAAAGACAGAGAAAGAAACACAGAGAACTGGCTTTACCCTTTTTCTTCCCTTCCCTTCCCTTCCCCAGAAGCCACAGCATTCCCACAGCTCTAGAGGACAGTGAGGACAATACAAGAACAAAGGCAGTTTTTTTCAATTAAGGTGTAATTAATTAATTAGGACCCCCTGCCTATGGCTGTCATTCTTATTTAAGGTGACCTCAGTTCTTGCTGAAATCTGATTTTGGTCCTGGTTCCCTCTGCCTCCTTGTTACCATTATCTTCAATCCTCCTGTGCCTTTATTACAACTATGTTTTCAAAAGAAATTAATTTTTTTCTTAAATCATGCAGATTCTTAAATAAAAGTTGATCAATGAATTTGAGTTATTGGAGAAATTGTGCAGGTTTTTTTCTGCCTGGCAGTCCACAGTCACAGATGTGAAAAAACACAAATGCGAGGCCAAAGGGAGCTGTTTACCGAATTGGCAAGTGGATCTACGGTCCCTCCTCCATTGATGATCCACTAACGTGTGCTAAAATGGCAGCACATTTAAATAACTGGGTCCAGTGGCTCAAGAGTATGCTGGGCACTACCTAGCTAGTGCTTTGTCTTCTATAGTAGATTATTTTTCAGCAAATCCTCACTCCCACTGACTGACTTCCAAGGAGGAATACTCTTCCCAACCCGATGGGTACTGGGCTTGGCCATTTGACTTGCTTTGGCTGCATGGTGAGAGGAGCATGCTTTCTTATTTCTTGCTGAGGCCAAAGGGATGTTAACAGATGTGATGCAAGCAGAGGCTTGGGTTCATATGTTCCTGACTATCGCTGTGAAAAGAGCATGCTTTGGGAAATTGCTGGTCCAAAAAGCATGAGAAAAACATCCTCATTGAACCAGATCTACAACTTGCAGCTAAGCCCAGCTGAGCTGGTTCTAGATCAGCTAAAGTCCAGCTGACTGTCAGATGTTTGAGCAAGAAATTAATGCTTGTAGTTTTATGCCACTGGATTTAGGGTTCATTGTCTTATAGTTTCAAGATGCCTCAGCACACTCCGCTTTATCAAAAATGCCTTTTAGACATAGGATCTTCTGTTAGAGCCAGATCTCAGGAGACTGTAGTCTGCCCTTTCACAGCACACAAACGGTGGCTTATCCAGGTCCATCATATTATTACAAAATTACTATTATCACTATTATGTAATAACTGTTTGCTGAAAACTATTTTGCTTTCAACGTATTTGAAACACTTTGCTTATCTAACACATCAAAGCTATAAAGTCATATTACTTTCCTCTCCATTTCACAAGACAGAAGATAAGCTCAGAAGACTGGACCTATGTTGAATGGTTTGGCTAGGATGATGGAGTCAGTATGAGGAAGATCTTGGACCTTAGTCTTCTCTTTGTCTCACTCTTTTATCACTCTGTGTTGTCAGTTGTACATCCACATTAAATTGAGTGGTGACAATTTGTTCGGAGACAAAGTAGGTCTTCAGTTTTCAATCTTGCCCCCTCTGCAGCCCCCTTCAGCCCTGTGGACATGGGCCAGACACACTGCATCTCGACCTCTTGGGATGTGTTCTCAGATGGAGAAGACAGAAATTTAACAGTTCACTGTCAGGCTGGGCACGGTGGCTCACACCTGTAATCCCAGCACTTTGGGAGGCCGAGGTGGGTGGATCACCTGAGGTCAGGGGTTCAAGACAAGCCTAGCCAACATGGTGAAACCCCGTCTCTACCAAAAATACAAAAATTAGCTGGGCATGGTGGTGTGCACCTGTAATCCCAGCTACTCTGGAGGATGAAGCACAAGAATCGCTTGATCCCGGGAGGCGGAGGTTGCGGCAAGTCGAGATCATGCCACTGCACTCCAGCCTGGGTGACAGAGTGAGATTCTGTCTCAAAAAAAAAAAACCAAAAAACAGTTCACCCTCTTTCATCCCTCCTTCCTCACCCTACCCCACTGCCTACACCCCTAAGAGAGACTACCTGTCTCTAAACATCATACAGTTGTATTTCGAAAAGTCAGTCCCACTGAGGGTGTCCTAACATCAAATTATCTCAAGAGATGATAAGAGATCAGCAAACTTTTTCTATGAAAGGCCACATGTAAATTTTTGGGCTTGGGACAGCCATACAGCCTATGCAGGTGTAGGTGTGAAAGCAGCTATAGACACTATGTAAACCTATAGGCCAAAAAGTCCCCTTTATTTACCAAAACAAGGGGTGGGCAGAACTTAGCCCGCTGGCTGTCAGTTTGCCCACCCTGGTTTATAGACTTACAGAGAAGAGAACTGAACACAAATTATGACATCAACCCTTGCCCCTCCTTTGAAGTTACACTTTCTAGTAAGGCAATAAGAATGCTTTTCCTTTCTTCCTCTTCCTTCTTTCCCTTCTTCCTTTCTCTCTCTCTTCCTTCTTTTTTCCTTTTAACTTCTAGTCTTTCTTCCTCCTTTTGTTATTTTCCTTTTTCTTCTTCTTCTTCATTTTTTACTTCTAGTCTTTCTTCCTTTCTGCATCTCTTTCTTCCATCCTACCAGCAAATATTTACTGAGCACCTACTTCACAGCCTCCGCCCTGAGCTCTGCTGACTCCTCCCCACCGTAAACTCTAAGCACTTTGTTTCTAGCGGTGCCCTGGGGAGCAAAGAGGGAAGGGATCAGTTGGTGGGGAGGTGAAAAAGGGAGGACAATCCACAAAAAAGGGGGATTTGCTGTAGGATCCTCAACCCCCAGCAGGAGGCATAAAGGTACAGGCGTCTACTCCTGAGTCTCCGTTTCAGCATTCCTTTCATCTAGAGTAAGACTCTTTAATTTGTAAACATTAATAACCATTATTATTATTAAAAAGGAAAGAAAGTGAGTAGCCCTGTAACTAATTACTTTAAGTGTTCTCAACAAGGCACAGTTCAACTCCTTTATAAAACCTCCTGCTGTGAAGACCAGATTGTCATTATGATCAGATCCTTCCTTAGACCTATTAATTTTACCCAGAATAACAGCAGAACAGATGCAAGAAGAAGGCTAGTCTGATTAACATAATTCTTTTCAAAGACCATTTCCTCCCTAAGGGCCACCGTACTGAGTCTTCTATCTTGTCTCAGATCTAATTACATTCAGGAGAATTCAGACACTGACGGGCGATCTCAGCAGATGTCACTTCTCAGATTTGAAGCACACTTCAGGATATGAAACCTTATCAGAAAATCAATTGAAATTAACAATTCCCTCTCTCTTTCCCTCCATCTCTTCCCTCAGCCAGCGCGCTCTCTCCCTGTGTCTTTTCCTCCCTCTTTCTCTTTTCTTCAGCCAGATTAAAGTTGTTTCCAAACACTACCGTTGCTCAGGAGGAGAGACATCATTTCTGGGAATTCAATAAACCTGAAACTCAAAACTTTGCTTACCTTTTGAAGTGTTTTCTAGGCTTCTCCCTTGCTTAGCATAATGAGGGGGTGTGTGTGTGTGTGTGTGTGTGTGTGTGTGTGTGTGTGTGTGTGTCTGTGTATTATGAGCAGCAGTTCTTGAGGGTCTCTACAGGGTATAAAAATCAGGTAAAAACAGGAGAAACAGAAGGGCTTTCTGCAGCACATTGAAAAGATACACACCACAAGCTATCCCTTCAGTATCTGATCTCTGATTGAAACCAGAACCGATTTGGATCCCAGTGTCTGATCTTTGATGGGCAAAAGCTGCAGGTTTACAATAGAGTCTCTTGCTGCTTTTAATGAAGTATTTGACTTTTTGCCTGCTGCTTTCATTTGAGCTCTGGGAGCTTTGGATAGAAGTCTAAGGGGAGCAGCAAAGGAGTGGAGGCTGGGGTTTTGGTGCCTAGTGCCTAGGTCAAGGTATGGCACACCCAGAGCTCCAGCAGCACCAGAACCTCCTCTCTTTACTCAGCTTCACCATTACCTCTAGTGCCTTTTGTTCAGGGATCTCGGAATATAGAAAATGAGGCCTGAAGAACCAATTACCTGAAAGCCAGCCATGCTTTTTCCCGCTACCATGCTTTAGCTCCATTGTAGTATGCATTGCCTTGACTTTTCAAAGATGCCTGGGTATAGGAAAATAATGCCATAGACAGGAGTATTTAAGGACATAACTTAGGCAGAAACTATGGCTAAGCTATCTATTTTACATTTCCTGGAAGAACAATGAAGAAAGAGGTAGAAAGTGGAGCATGCACTTCTGCATTATGCATTGGCTTTTTGCGGTTTGCAGATGCTGTTCAGTGCCTTGCTAACACAGAGCACTAGGCGGCCTCCACTCCCCGAAGTCCCATTGCAACAGCTGCTGTTGCTTGGCTGGGCCTGACTCAGCGTCTCTGTGGTGGTGTTCCTCGGGATGGCCAGCTGGGTGTTCTCTCCAGACAGCCTGTGGCTTTGGCACAGGCCCTCTGGGAAGCTGCCAAAACAAGAGCATTGAAGCAGGATGGGCACTAGGCATCGCTTTGCAGGAACACTGAAAAATCTCCCAATCTTTACACTGGTGAGGTTATAGCTAGAGAGGGAAACTCTAGGAGAGGTGAAGAGAGTTATGGAAACCAGAGCATTTTTCTCACTTTCTGGCTTGCACTGTACATCTTGCTTTCGATCCCATCGAGAGTCTAGGAGAATTTGACTTTTAAATACCTGTCTACGCTATATGGCTTTTCCATAGTCCAGCCCTGAGAATGACACCAGCATGTGCATAATTGATGAGTGAGGAGCCTGCTGGCTCCAGAGAGATTGCTCTGTCTCAGGCTTTACACTCTGAGGATTTCTAAGAAGGTTTATACTTATGCAGTAGTTACAACAATAAAACAAGAGGAAACCAACCCCTACGCTCTTCCAGGGTTTGCTGAGTGAAATGTCATCATTATACAGTCTGCTCTTGTGGGAGAGTGAGGAAGCTTATTATGGTAGAAGGGAGGCCCATGGTATGTCTGGGAGTCCATAGCAGCGAGGGGTTTCTCATACCATCTGTGCTGTTGCAAAGCTGTAGGCAAGCTAATGCATTAAGGTTGATGTCACTGAAGCCGGCCTGGGCCGGTTAGGTGTTCCTGCAATGCTCAGTTTGTTGCTGCCTTTGGGAAAAGAGAGCCCATCTAGGACTCAAGTGGAAGAGATGTGAGTGAGTCTCCAAAGTTTAGCCTCCACCTTAGTTTCTCTGGGTTTAACGTGAAAAAGTAGGTTCTGCCTGGTATAGTTTTGGGATTGGAATGGAATGCCTGAATGGAAAAACATGTTGCTTTGTGATTTGCAACATCCTTCTGGGCAGTCTAATCCATAATTCAATGAAAAACTAGCTATGGAGTATCTTTAATCTGTAAAAGCTTTCATTTACTCAGCAGTTATTAAGCATCTACCGTGTGCACTGCAATGTGGTAGATACTAGGGAAAAGTGATAAGAAATAAATCAGACATGGTCTCTGACAGACACTAAAGTAATTTACAGTATGGTGGATACACACAAACATACACAAATAATATACAGAAGTGGAAACAGATGGGAATGTTAATACAAAGATGATCAATTTCAACTTTTCAAAAGGAATTATAGTTTCTGTAGTATACAGGGGCTGCCTCTATTTTAAAACAACATTTTTTCCTTAAAAACAAATAAAATACATGCTTAGCAGTCAAAATGTGGAAAAACAGAAAATTCCCCCAATCTCATCATCCAGAAATAATCACTATTAGTGGTGATACTTGGATCTCTCCTATTAAGCATTACAAGCTTGTAACTGAATTTTATTTCCACACATACACAAGTGTACATAAGTGTACACACACACACAACCCTGAATCAAACTCGCATCATCTGCTATATCCTCATATCATGGCAGCCTCTCAATGACACCATCATTCAAATGGTTGTTTAAGACAGAACCTGGGAGTCATTGTGAATGACTCCATCTCCTTATCTAACATCCAATTATCCATAAGTCCCTTCTATTCTAACCTACAAAATATAACTAAACTTACCTATTTTGCTCCCTCTTCACTGTCACAACCTGGCTCAAACCAACCTGCTCGCCTAAATTACTCAATAGTCTTTCATTAAGCCTACTGACTTCACTCTTGCCTCCTCCATTCCATTCTCCATATCATAGAGTAATTTTTAAAAAGTAAATTGGATAAAATCATTCTTCTGTGTAATACCTTCAGTGGTTTCCAACTGCACTTAGAATCAACTTCTTTTTCTGAGGATAAGGCAGGCTACATTGTTTGGAAAGTCTCATGTTGAAAACAACTAATTGTAATGAATAACTTTTTTTTTTTTTTTGAGACAGAGTCTTGCTCTGTCGCCCAGGCTGGAGTGCAGTGGCACGATCTTGGCTCACTGCAAGCTCCACCTCCCAGGTTCACGCCATTCTCCTGCCTCAGCCTCCTGAGTAGCTGGGACTACAGGTGCCTGCTACCACACCCGGATAATTTTTTGTATTTTTAGTAGAGATGGGGTTTCACCATGTTAGCCATGGATGGTCTCGATCTCCTGACCTCATGATCTGCCCGCCTCAGCCTCCCAAAGTGCTGGGATTACAGGCATGATATAATGAATAACTTTTTAAAAAGATTCTTAAAGGCATCAAAGGGCTAATCTTATGGTAAATAACAACTATGTCAAAATCTATTGGAAATTAAGAACCCCGAGCATCAAATGGTGTATTTTGCCACAGTGGTATTTGCTGAACTGGGTGAACTGATTGTAAACTTATCAAACAATGAAGACAATAACCAAATTCCTAAGCCTTTCTAAAGTGAGCATGAAATAGGACACCTCTCCACAAAAAGCTGCGACACCAAAAGGCAGGTGTAGCCACCCCACCCCATGGATTTAAAGGCCAATTTCCCCAGCTCTGAACAGATTCATAAGAGAAAAAATAAGCTCTCTTATAGAAGTAAGTACAAAATGGTCCTCTAGTAAATTCGTGGGCTAAATTCTCATGAACTGAAAGGGACATTAAAAAGCTGGGAATATGGTTTGCTATGGCCAAACTCTAGAAGTACACAGAGGCATAAACAAAACAAAACCTACATATATTATCTTTGAAGGAAGTTATACTATGCTTCAATGATGTCTCAGAAATAATTTTCCAAAGCTAATGAATAGAACACAGCAGAAAATACCAAGATACAAAGCATAAAGTATCATAAGGAAGAATCAGCATAAACAACAGACAGCAAAAACAGTCTGACAGAAACTTTTTATAAAATTAACAGAAGCATTTTATAATAATATGAAAAAATATCTTCATGGAACACAAAACTATAAAACACAACCTAGAATATTTGAAATAAAAACAAATGGAATTTCCAGAAATGAAAAATACAGTAATAGAGACTCAATGGGTTTAACAACTGACATGCTAATAAAAAAGAATTAGTGAACTAGACAATAACTCAGATATTACCCAAAAAGCAGCAGAGAGTAATAAATGGAAATATGAAAGAGACTAGGAGATAGAATGAGACCTGATATTTATTTATTTCAAGTTATAGATGGAGAGGAGAGATAAAATGAGGCAGAGGTGATATTTGAAGAGAAAACAACTAAGAGTTTTTTTGAAATTCTTTAAAGGCAGATTTAAGAGTCCTTACAAGTCCAAACAATATAAACAAAAAGAAATTCACTCTTGCATACATCATAGTGAATTTTAGGATACCACAGATGGTGAGAAGATCTTAAAATCAACCAGAGGAAAAAGTGTGCAGTTATAATGATAGCTGAACTCTCAACAACACTGCATTTATAACCAAATTTAATTCATTGTTTTAGCTGTAAGCTCCTGTATGAGCTATGTCTGACCTCCCTTTTCCATCTTCACTTGTGCTGTTCTCTCCCTCTCTCCCTTGCTTTGCATTCACTGGATTCCTCTCATGGCCATGAACACAGTACACTTTTTCGATCTCTGCAAACACTGCTCCACCTGCCTGGAATGTTCATCTACTTCTTTCCGCATGACTGGCTCCTTATCCTTCAGGTCCTGGGACCATTTAGGCTAACCTAAATGTCACCTCCTCAATGAAGCTTCTCTAACCACCCAGTCTGGAGTAATTCTTAAAATTATTTCTCATATAATTTTATTTTTTCTCTCTTCATTCTGCATGTCTTCTGCTAAACTATGCTCCATGAATAGCAGAACTATAACTATTTTGTTCAGACTTCTATGCCTAGCAGCCTGAAGAATTTCTCACGCACAGTAAGAACTCAGTGAATAATTGTGAGAAGAATATTTTCATGTAGACCCTTCTTGTCTTTTCCTTGGTGTATTTACTCACATGGTGATATATAATTTTTACTTTTTATTTTTATGAATATGGCAACATTCTGTTTTCTAGTCTATGTTTTAAAATTGTTAATATACCATAAACTATTTTCCATGAGTATAAACATTCTTCTACAACTTGATTTCCGATGACTGCATGTTAGTCCATCATAAAGATGTCATTATTTATTTAACTAACCTATTACTATTACTGTTGAATGTTTAAATTGATCCTCTAAATCATGATGTGAATAAATCATTTTTTAATTTTTTCTTATTTCCTTAGCAGTAGCACCTAAGCCAAAATACAAAAGGGCTTCTTTCTCTCCTTCCCACTCTCTCTCTCCATATATACATATATATAAAGTATATGTATATAATATACATATATATAAAGTATATGTATATAATATACATATATTAAATATACATATAATATGTGTATACATATATTAAATATACATATACACATATTACATATAAAATATACATATATATAAAATCTCACAAAAATCTCTCTGTATAAAAATAAAAGAGAATTAGTGAATTAGAAAATAACTCAGATATTACCCCTAAAGCAGCACAGACAGAATAAAAAATGAAAATATGAAAGAGATTAAGATAGGATGAGACCTAATATTTGTTTAATTCAAGCATATATATATATATATATATATGATATACATGAAAAATATATATATGCTGAAAAATCTCTGTCATATTCCTGTATCCCAGACACTCAGTTTCCCTACCCAGGGACAACAACTGTTACTTTTTTAAAGTACGTTATCATTTTGACCTATAAAAGTGGCAATTTCATCAAATTCTTCCTTTCCCTTTCTACAAATTGTACCTAATAAACCCAGTGCATACTCCACCTTGGTTTTCTTTGGTTCTTATTTGCTTTCTTAACAGCATATCTTGGGTTTTTGGGGGTTTTTTTGGTTTTTGGTTTTTGGTTTCGAGACGGAGTCTCGCTCTGTCGCCCAGGCTGGAGTGCAGTGGTGCAATCTCGGCTCACTGCAAGCTCCGCCTCCCGGGTTCAGGCCATTCTCCTGCCTCAGCCTCCCAAGTAGCTGGGACTACAGGCGCCGCCATGATACCCGGATAAGTTTTCGTATTTTTAGTAGAGACGGGGTTTCACCGTGTTAGCCAGGATGGTCTCGATCTCCTGACCTTGTGATTCGCCCGCCTCAGCCTCCCAAAGTGCTGGGATTATAGGCGTGAGCCACGGTGCCCTGTCGGGTATTGTTTTATATCAGTACATAAAGATTTATCACATTCTTTTTAGGTGTTGCTTAATACTGTACTCTATGTTATGTGTATATTATAACATGATGTATTTAACCTATCATTGGGTATATCTAGAATAAACTCCTAGATGTGAAATTGTTTACTTCATTAAATTTTTATTGATTTTGTTAAATAGATCTTCTTAGAAGTTTTACCACAATGTGTGCCTACTAGCAACATAAAAGACTACACGTTTCCTTACACTCTCAATACCAATATCCTCTCAAACTTTCAGATGTTTATCCATCTGATATCTAAAACTGTTATCTTGTAGTTTTGTTTTGCATTTATTTTATTAGTAATAGGACTGGTTGATAATTTTTTTCATTCATCTAAGGGCCATTTGTATTTCTTTTTCTGTGAGTTATTTATGTCATTGCCCATTTTCTAATGGATTGTTGTTTTTTCTTTATTGATTTGTAGTCACTCTTTACATTTTAGCCCCCATTCTCTTATCCATAATACTCTGAGAACTGAAAGCATTTTCACAAATTCATTGCTAAAACTCATTTGGTGTAAAACTTTTGGCTTGGACGCATGTGTCGTTTTATCCCTCTTGCCTGCTGTGAAGATTCATTTGTATGCTGCAGAAATAACAATGTATTTGGTTATAGAATGTTGCCCTGATGCTGCTTGAGGTTTTGTAATATACTAAGTATTTACAGTATTACCCTCCCTCCAAATTTTAAAACCCAGTGGTTTTAGATAAGAAACTGTAGAAAGTATTAAGAAGATTTTTTTTCCCAGATGACTGCTTCTCCCCACTCTCCCCTACATATTCAGAGGCAGAGAAGCCAGATATGGGCAAAATAGAAGTTTCTTTGAATCCAGTGTCAAATACATCAAATACAGATTTGCACCACTGGACCATAATCTGCCTATGTTATGGCCATGTTTCTCTGTGGAAGGCATTTCCAAATGCATGATGGAATCAAAGCAGCTCATTGAAACTTCTTTACTGGCAAATCCAAAGTTGGCAGATGAGTCTGTTTACAGAAATATTAGTCATGGTTATCACAAGCACGGGCTAGATTTCACACAATAATATTTTTTATTGTCTTATATCACCTAATAAATCACATATTTATAGAAACAAATTTTAAGGCATCTTAGTAGAAAAGTCTTGTTCACTGAGATTATTAATGATTGTTCCCATGTTTTCTCATAGTACTTTTATGGATTCCTCTTTCACATTTGTATATTTGATCCACCTGAAATTTATTTTGGCACATAAAGTGAGCTAGAAACTCAACTTAATATCTTATCAGATGGCTACCCAGTTGTCCCAACTATGTTTATTGATAATTCATCTTCACTCCATTAATTTGAAATGTTATCTTCATCATACACAAAATTAGTACATGTATTTGAGTCTATTTCTAGGTTTTCTTGTTTTATTAGTGGGTCAATTTAGTACAAAGGGTGGCTATTGATTCATTTTGTTATATTGCTCTCTAGAAAGATGCTATCAGTTTATACTCGCATTAACAGTGTATGAGTATCTTGCCCCTCCACACCCTTGACAACACTTACTTCATCATATCTTAAATCTTTTATCATTTTGGAAAACGGAAAGTATAATTTAATTGATTTTTGTTTGCATCTTTATTACTATCAAGGCTGAAGTTCATTTTGTGTGTATGTATTTGGTTTATTGAACAGTTATGTCTCTTCTTTGTAAGGTAGATGTTTGTAACTTTTGCCCATATTTCTAAGGAGACATTTAACTTTTTCTTGATGCTAAGAGTATTCTTGATAAAGAATTTTCTGGAAGTTCAGTTGATGTCAAGAACTATATTAGAAAAGCAGGCTGGATGGAGGAGACCATTCTAAAATGTGTTTTCAATAGTGGGTCTAAAAGCAGAGAGCCTTTTAAATAAGGAGGGGAAGGAGATAGGTAGTAACAATACCAAATATGGACTGAATGTCTGTGTCCCCCCAGAATTCATATGTTGCTGTCTAATCCCCAGTGTGGTAGTACTGGGAGGTGGGGCCTTTTGGAAGTGATTGTCATGATGGATTAGTGTCCTATAAGAACAGATGCTAGAGAGCTTGCTTCCTCTCTTTGGTCTCCCCTGCATGAAAACACAGCAAGAAAAATGTCACCTGCAAACTAGGAAGTGGGCCCTCACCAGAACCTGACCATGCTGGCACCCTGATCTGGGACTTCCCAGCCTCCAGAACTATGAGAAATAAATGTCTGTTGTTTAAGCAACCCAGTCAATGGTATTCTGTTATAGCTGCCAGAACTAAGACAATGTCTAATTTTGTGAACCACTTATATGCCAGTACTTTTCAAGTTTTCTGTTCATTGTTTCATCAGAATCACCTTACAAGGTAGGGATTATCATTATCACTGTTTCTCAGAGAAAGGAACTAAGGCTTGATGATTAAATAACAAACTCAAAGTCATATAGCTAGGACATACAGAATCACAAGTAAAATTCAGCTTTCTGACACCAAAGTGAGAGCAATGTCTCTACTGAAATCCTGTTCTCCACTTGCTCCAGACTAGTGAAAAAGTCAGATCTATGCATATACAAAACAGTGAGGTAGATAAAGTTTGTCTTCAATGAACTGGTTTCTGTGTCTCTCACACAGATGGATGGGTATCCTATGGACTGCACCTGCCCATCCCATCAGCACCCACTGTCCTGCTGCTGCCCCCAGGTGATCAGAGCCCTTGACCACTGTGCCCAATGGACCTGACCCCCCACTTCTAGTACCCTCACCTGTGGACATGTCCCTGAACCTTCCCCTTTTTTTTCCTCAAAATGTCCCTGGCCTTCGAACTAAATGCCATAGTTTCTGCTAATTTGCTCAACCAAATTGAACAGAGTTTTTAATGAATGCTAATGAATTAATATATTATTCACATAGAAGCCAGGAGGACAGAGGTGAAGAAAAAAACTGAGCAAAGTTTGCCAAGTGACAAATATAAATTTGGATTTCGGGGTAGTGTAGGTTCTCTTTCTCTAGGGATCCCTCTGAGAAGAAAAATAAGCATTGGTGCAAGGTTAGCCTGGAGAAGGGAAGATGATCTGGGGGACCAGGTGGGCCCCAGCTGCTAGGTGCACTGTGCCTCCCCAGTGTGGCTCCAGCACAGATCTTGGTCCCCTAGCCTTAGTGCCCACCTGGTCTCAGCAGCTCTTTCACCCCAAGGGACCTGCCCAACTAGTAAATACTGGTGATGGGCAGTGTGAAAGAGGAGTGTGAAGGAAGCTGTCGTTGGAGAGCTGGGGCTTCCAGGGGTTAATGCTCCAAGAAGCAGATCAGAGATCATTCAGCTCACACCTAGGGAAAGACTCCTCTAGCCCCTCAAACTTCCCATGAATTGATTCAGTGCTACATAAAGAGTAAGGAAAGAATAGCTCCATATTCATACTCAGCTCTCTAAACCTTTTATATTTAAAGACAGAACCCATCCTTGGAAGATCTACCCGATCTACCGTATTTGCCTCCTGGAGTATTACTTCTGTAGCTTTGTCACCCTGGAAGAGCAAGGAAAGGGGGCTGGACACAGAATAAAAGAGCACCCTCATGTTTCCCACCTCAGATTGTTCAAATAGCTCTTATTTTGTCGATGGACAAGGGGTGGGCAAATGGGAGATAATCTATATATTTTTCAATTAACAAGGGCAGTAAAGTATTTTCAGAAATGTTTGCTTGAGGCTCCAGGTTTTCTCTCTAGAATTTTTGTTGCCCTTTGATAATGAGAGATACTTGTGAGGGATATATGATGCAAAGACCTGAATCCATCACCATGTGATTTAATCTGGAAGTGAGGGTCTGAATGAGATGAGCTCTCATGTCCTCTCCAGCCAGATGCTTCTGGGATTGTGTCTGACTTTACCTGAAGTGACAAACTGCTTTCAGAATAGAAAATGATAAATGATCAATTATACCCAATTGAATGAAAACATTATTAAGAATAACCCCTTGCATTTTTCTTACTATTGTGCCTCTTTACCCTTTTGAGGCATTAAGGTATTTCAAAGCTATCATGAGGTTAAAATAACGTCACCATGAGTGCTTTGAAATAGGTAAGATGTGCATTATTCTCCCATTCTCATGGAAGGGAAAATTGAGGCCTGGGAGGTCCAGGGGCTTGCCCAAATCCCAGCAGGAGTCCAATTCCTTCTCTGATAGTCCCAGCTATTTCCACTGGGTGTGCTGCCCTTCTCCGTAAGACTTTGCCTACTGATAAGAGTGGCTTTTTTTCCCCCTAAGCCCCATTGCATTGGACAGATGCATTAAAAGCTCCCCTGGGTAGAGAAATCCTGGGACCGACAGGTAGCTTTCCATTAATAAAGCAAAAATACAAATTAAGCCATTCTCTTGGTGATTCTAGAATAGGACTCTTCCCACTCCTCCCCTGCCCCCCAGGAATCCACAAACACATTTTTAAATAACAAAAGAAAATTGAGTACCTGATGCAGTTAGCAGTGGCCTCGTGGGGGCTAGGGCGACCAGAAAAAGAGTCTATTATTTTGCACCTGTCCTGCCCAATAGCTCATTGTGCAGCAGTATTTACTTAAAAAGCAGAGGAGGAAATCATTATTTGCTCTCAGTCCTGCGATTCCCGTGGCTATGCTCTTTGGAGGAAGTGTTTTATTTCTTTTTTCCTCTTCTCCCATGCTTGAGTTGCAAGAGGTAAATGTGGAAGTGCCTGGCACATACGACACGGAGAATCAGCACAGAGGCCAGGATGGGCGCTTAGTACACGCTTGCTAGACTTTCTGCTTCCTTTTATGTCTGGACAGCGATGAAGGGCCATGAGCTCAAAAGGGAGGGTTCTCTCCCTCTCTATCCGTCTCTCTCTCTGTCTCTCTCTCTGTCTCTCTCTCCCCACACGCATTATATATGCATACTATATATGTATGCATGCATTAAGTACATGAACACATACATTGTTATATACATATATGGTGTGTATATTACACGTATATTATCTAAACATATTTTATTGTGTGTATATGTTAAACGCACACATATATTCCACTTCCCTCCTCCTAAACAGCAGTGCTAGCAAACACTGAAAAAACATAAAAAATACACAACCTAAAGGAAATAAACAAAGGAAAAAGCAAAGCCCCATTTTAAATGTTGTAAGTATCTTCTAGTGACTAATGTCTCCCCCTCTAAATGGCTGTGTTTCTCTAGTTGGAAATTGGCAGCAATCAGCTTTACAAGTGTTGGGGAAAGATTTACTTGGACAGATGAAAGAAAATCATTTCCTCCTTAATGCCAGTGCCCACTGCAGATAATGTGGCACTCCCCTGCTTGGCAGAGGGCAGTGCATTTTGAAGGAGCTTGTTTTCTTGGAAAATATAGTCATTGGGCAGGGAAGATAAAAATATGACCAGGCTGGTAAAAATGTTATTGTTAGAGGTGACAAGGTGTTAAGGGCAGTGCTTTAAAAGTGGAGAGCCTTTCCTAAAGCTTGGCGAGTAGGGTGGGCAGAGGGATAAATGGCACTGGGGGAGAGAGAGGACCGGCAGGACTGGCTGACCTTATCTTTAGCCATTTTTGTGTCCTTTGCATTCCTGCAGAATATTAGTGCAGAAAGGGGCCGGTACAAAGATCTTGTGCCCCCACCATCTCTTATGCTCATAAAGGAGAGAAAGCAACTTGCTCACATCACAAAGTAGTTGGAGGTGGACCTGCGGCTGGCACTCCCCAGACTCCCAGCTGCATGCAGTTTGGTTAATGGATGAACCACATGCAGTCCACCATTCTTTACACTACACAAACAGTTTTCAATCTTCCTGTGTTTCAGGAACTTTCCAAGGATGGGAGGAAAGCTAGGAGCTACTTGTTATGTTTGGGGTCCAAACTAGCTTCAGTAAGAACAGCTCTACTTGTTATTTGTTTTAGTTGTTAGCCTTCTAGAAGCTATTTGAAGGAAGAGATTCTGTGGCTAGAAAGAGTATGAAAACCAATGCTTCTTTTGAACAACAGCTCCTTTAGGCTACTATATTATCCCTCAGGCTTCATCCTATTTGCTGCTCATGGTCCCAGACTTAAACCACCCTCCTTGACATATTTTTTTGTACCAGATTTACTCATTTATCAGATTTTGACCTTTCTGCTAATTCTTGCTTTCCTGCCCTAACCCTCCATCTCTCCTTAGCCTTTTGGATGGCGTGTTCCACACTGTGTCCCTCGCGGTGATGTAAATTTCTCTACACTATTATTCTACTTCTCTTCCCCACTCACTGCCTAAGCCATCACAGGCTGCTTTGGGTGCCTGTCCCTTATATTTGACTCACACAGGCTCCTCTTATCATCTACCTGCTACTGATTCCCAAAATATTTCTTTAGCCAGCATCACTGGCCCTGGTTTGAGACTAATATGGCTGAGCATGTCCTGGATATATTCATGGAAATGTCTCATGTTACAACCTTTCTTCTCAAACTCATTCCCAGTCTCGTTTTGCTGTTTCACTTGGCAGGACCAGCACCTAAACCAGAGATGCAAGTTTCTCCTACACCAGTCAATTGCCAAATCTTGCCAATTTTATCCTTCTCTCAATTCTCCCATTTCTTCTCTTTTTCCACTACCACCACTCCGGCCTGGGCTCTCATTGTCTCATCCCTGGCCTTCCACAATAACCTCCTCAATTGATGGTCTTGGCTTTGCTCTGTCTTTCCCATGTGTGACCTCTGGACAAATACAAGAATGAACTAGTCCCAGGTATGGCAGGTATGGAACTATTTCCAGTCAAAGCCCCCTGCCATGGAACGACTGGCTACAGCTCTCTGTGATCTAGCCCCAGCCTACTTCTTCAGCCTCGTCTTCCGCCCATCCCCAGCATGCACTTTTAACTCCAGCAAACCAAGCTGTGTGCGGTTTCATGTGCCGTGCTGTTTCTTTCCTCCTTGTCTTGGCTGTTGCTGTCCCTTCTGCTTGTTACGCCCTCCCTACCATCTTCTCTTCTCATAGCCAATTTGAACTCTTACATCTCAGGTGTTTCCTCTGCCAGGAAACCTTTCAGGCCCTCCTCCCCTCCACACAAAGTGGCTTAGATGCCCCTTCCCACAGCTCACTTGACACCTTGGGCCTGCCTGTCTCTATCCATTCATTATTCATTCATTCCACCAAGGTATATTGATTGCCTACCACATACCAGACATGGTGCTGGAAACAGCAGTGATTACAACAAAGAAAAACCCTTTCCTCTTGGATATTAAACTCTACTGGGTAAGAAAAAAGACACATAAGTAACATTCAGTATGTTAGCCAGTGCTAAGGGCTAAGGAGAAAAATAAAGCAAAAAAGAGGAAATAGCAGTTTAGACAAAGTGGCCAAAGAAAGTCTTATGAAGAAAGTGACATTTGAGAAAGATGTGGGGCCTGCGAGGGAGTGAGCCGTGCAGGATCCAGGTGAGGGGCATTTCAGGCAGAGGGAACAGCAAGTGAGTGCAAAGGCCCTGAAGAGGGAATATGTCTGCTGTGTTTGAAAACTAACAGAACACCAGTGGAAATGGGGGGAAATAAAGGGGAAATGATGTTGTAGAGGTAATGGGGGTAGGCAGGCATATAATGTCCAGCCCTGTCTGCCACCATGGGCTACTCCAAAAACCATGGCTTTTACTGTGAGTGAGACAGACGTCCTGAGGGTGTAAGCAGAGAAGTGGCATCAAATTTACGTCTTAGCCATACCTCTCAGACTGTGGTATTGAAAATAGACCACAATGAATTAGGCACAGAAGCAAGGAGACAAATTAGGAGGCAATAGCAATAATCTAGGCAAGAGCCCCCCGCCTAGCCCCTGGAGTCCTTCTTACCTCCAGCCCATGCTTAGCCTAGGTGCCAAGATCGTCTTCTTCAACCACAGAGCACGTTGCATGAGTTCTGCACATTCCACTGGAGGACACATGAGGCCTCCTTTCCAAGCTCACCTCTAGTCACTCCTTAGAGTGCGTCCTGCCTGCTACCTCCCCACATGCCAGGGACATGCCATGCTCTTTCCTCCTCTCTGCCTTTTCTACAGACTCTTCCCTTTGACTGGAAAGCATTCCATCCTTTCTCCACCAGATGAAACTCACTCATACACCAAGTCCCTATGAAGCTTTCCCAACTCCCTAGAGTAAATGCATTACTTCCCTGGCAAGATCTGTGCCATTTTGATATAGTATCCGCTAACCACATGTGGCGCTTGTGTGCTTGAAATATATCTAGTGCCATGTGTTAAAATGATAACATTTTGGATTTACTGAATAAAATAAAATATATTTTTTACCTGTTTCTTTATACCTTTTTAAAAAGTAGCTACTAGAAAATTTTAAATTACTTTTGTGACTCACATATTGCCTGACAGCCCTGGAGATAGTATTTTTCATACTTTTTTTTCTTTTTTCTTTTTCTTTTCTTTTCTTTTTTTTTTTTTTGAGACAGAGTCTTGCTCTGTTGAATCTCAGCTCACCACAACTTCCACCTCCCGGGTTCAAGCAATTCTCCTGCCTCAGCCTCCCAAGTAGCTGGGACTACAGCTGTATGCCACCACGCCTGGCTAATTTTTGTATTTTTAGTGGAGACGGGGTTTCACCATATTGGTCAGGCTGGTCTTAAACTCCTGACCTCGTGATCTGCCCACCTTGGCCCTCCAAAGTGCTGGGATTACCAGAGTGAGCTACTGTACCTGGCCTTTATACTTTAATGTGGCTACTGAATGCATGTCTATCTCCTGCACTAGAGTGTGAACTCGTCTACTGTAGGGGACATTCTTACTCCTCTTTGTGTTCAAAGGCCATTGAATGGGGTCTTATCCATGAGAGAATCCCCCTGAAAGTGTGCTGAATAAATGAATAAGTTTATTCATTCATGTTTCTCTATATGAGAAACACAGAGTTACCTGTGGACAGGGAGGATTTTGACTAATGGAAAAAGAATACGCAAGAAAGTAGGATCACGAAAAGTGAGTGTGGAGAACCTAGGAATTTCTAAAAGCACGGGAAATCAGTAGAGAATGTGAATTAAACGGTTTGTCTGGAATGCAGGGACTGTGGAAAAGAAAGATGAAAATGTCTGTAGTGGGCAAGTTGTGGGCCCTCCAAGGCCAGAATGAGGGGTCAAACTTCTTTCTGGAAGCAGTAGGGAGTGATTAAAGATTTGTGAGCAGGAACCAGCAGCCTTCACCATATAGAATGCAACGGTCACAAAGAGCTGTGACTTGTAGTTTCATAGGCACCCAATTTGTCAGTGTGAATTCTTGCATTTATGCATTTGATTTGTTTGCTTGATCTGAATGCTTGGGGTTTATACCCCCAATTTCAGAATCCCTAGGGTAACCCTGGCTTGTATTCCCATTCTCCATCTCAAATCCTCTTGGCCCAAACCTTTTCCAGGGAAAGGAGGAAGCCTAATTTCCCCGAGGATCTTCCCTGCTGAAGTTTACTCTTTGCTCCCTAGGAGGTGACTGGAGGAGCCCCAGAGAATCAGGCTGGAGGTTTCCAGAGTTTTTCCCGGCTGTGGACTCAGAGCTTTTGTTCCTTTGAACACAACTGCTATGGAAACAAGTGAGGAGTTGGCCACAACACCCAGCTCCAAGCTTTGATCTGGGGTTGCTGGGCCCTTTGATGCATGTGTACCAGAGCCAGCCTTGGGGGATAATTAAGGCATTTTTCAGAACGAGGTCCAATTTGCTCTTTAATTATAATTTTTCCCATCTTTTTTTTTTTTTAAAGTTAACCACTTAGGTTGGTTGACGGAAACTTGTGTCACATGTGATGGAAGAAGGAAAGAATGAGATTTAAATCTGAGCTCTCATTCTTTATTAGTAGCTGAAAGCAGGAGCCCAGGAAGTGAGGCTAAATCCAGAGATGGGATCAGGGCCCCAGCTCTTGGAGCCGACTGCAACAGCTAATAAGCAAGCCTCCTTGAGGACACATAGGAGCCTTGGATCCGAACATAAAATCCCAGGAAGTCAGCACAGGATGGGGTTTGAGATATTTTGGTCCCACATTGTCATTCTATAGATGTCATTCCAAATCTAGAAAGGAGAAGTGACTTGTCCAGGACTGCACTTGCCATTGAATCCGGCCATGAGTGTCCTCAGACTCTTTCCAAAATGGGTATAACAATAGTTTCTCTTTGCATGTTGTTCTACGCCCTAAACAGCTTTCCTCACCTTTTTCTCATTGATCCTCATGACAATCCGTAAGCTAAGTCGAGTGGTATTGTCACCTTCTTTTAAGAATCTGCATTTCCAAGTGGCTCAGTATTTGCCTGCAGTCACACCGTACGTGGCAGGGCTGGAAAATGTTTGCAAGGCCACGATTTTTCCATTTCTTTGTACAGCCCTCCTGTGCTCTCATTACAGATTCAGTCATTCTTCAAACACTAGTTGAGAGCCCAGGCGCAGACCCTGTGCTAGTGGTTTTCTTCTATATCCCCCAGCCTCTTTCCTCCAAGCCTGATCTGCCTTCATGGGGGTGATTAAGTTTTTAGCCATAGGAAGAACATGATCTGGCTTGAGTTGTAGGAAAATGTCTTTGGTAGAATTTGAAAGGCGGCTTGGAGAGGGTAGAGCCTGAAGGCAGAGACACAAGCAGGGTAGCAGAGGAATGAGGAGGCCTGGAATGCAGAACTGGCAATGGAAACCGGGAACTGAGAGATGGAAGGGTGGCTTTGAGAGAGCTTTCAATGTAGAATGTGGTTGCTGGGGAAAAGAGAACAGTTTAAAGAAATCTGAGATTTTACAGTTTAGTTACTGAGTTTTAACAGTGTTAACTACTAGGAGATTAAAGAAAGAGCTTGAGGTGCCTGTGAGTCATTCGGGTCGAAATGTCTTGCAATTCATTAAATGCACCTGTGAGTCTAGAACTAAGGCAAGAAGGGAGACCTGGAGTTGTCAGAGTGTTGGTGACAGTGGCCCCCAGGGAAAGTGAGACATGTGAGAAGAGAGCTTGGGGTGAGCTCTCGGGGTTCATCACTTCATGCCTCAAAGGAACACTAAAATCTGTGTTGGAAAGCCCTGGACTTGGATTCTGATCCAGCTTCTGCTTCTAACAGACTCATCTAGGCTAAGTCATTAACCCCAGTGTCCTCATCTGTAAAAGCTGGAGGAGAGGATCTGCACGCTTTCTTCTAGCACTGACATCCAGGAGCCTGTGATTTCATCTACATGAGCAGAGCATTGCAAAATTGCAAAGTCTAGCCCATCTCCCAGCAGGTGAGATCTCCCAGCTGGTGTGAAGGAGGCCTCCTGGCCCCATAAAGCCACGCTGCGTGGGGCTCTTCTCGCGTGGCTTCTCTCACACCTGCATGCGGCGTGCTGCTCAGGAAAGGCTTTCCTGTGGCTCCCCAGCCTCTACTTCTCTGCTCCATTCTGCCCTCCACCCCAGGTTTTATTACTCAGTGAGTGATGTTTGCCTGGAAACACTTTCTTTATGATTTATTAATAAAAAGCAAGAAGGGAGAAACGGAAGAAACACAAGGTAAAAGACCAGGATTGTATCTAAGTAAAACACTTTTCAAAGTGTCAAAAGGTCTTTGGGGAAATAGGAAAAATAAATGAGTCAAAGTGTGAAGCAAGTGAGAGGCAGGAAACTTTGGCTTCAGGAAATAAGTCCCCAGCAACAGCAATTTGAACAAACAAAACAAAGCAAAATCTGACAAAATGAAAACTAACAATAAACATCGTCATATTCCTCATCGTTGTCATTCCCACCATAATAGCTGACATATTATTCTGAGGCTAGATTGATCTGAAAATGACCAAGTCATAAGAATAATGGGACAAGGTCAATGAAGGAGGTCCAGGCAGAGTAGATGGTCAGGACTGGCTATGCTTGTCCCTGGGCCCCAGCAAATGGTGGCCCTGGGTCCCATGGGGCTGGGGAACATCTCCAGGGATGGAGGCAATATCCCAGATCAGGCTTTCTTACAGAATCCAGGGTCTTCAGGATCTCCAGACCTTTCCTAGAATTGTCTGCTTTTTATTGAAAAGGAGGAAGTAGCCACCAAGATTGCAAATCTATATGCGCTGTGAGTGAAGTGGGGGACAGATGGGGCAGAGGAGGCTGCACACTTTGCAAATCTTTGAGGTTCATTGTGAGATATGAAAAGCAGAGGCAACCTCCTAGAGGCCACCCAAAGATTGCTGCACATTAGTGGTGGCTCTTAGGGCTGAACCTTCAGAGAAGGGTTTAGTGAGAAGAAAACAATGCTGTTCTCTTATTCTGTGCCCCTCCTTTCTGAAGGTCCTCAATTTCAGGAGGTTTCCCATTTTGTCCCACTGCCCCACTGCCCCGGCGTTTAGGACATTGGCCAGTCTGGAGGGTATTTCTTCCAGTTAGTTGGCTTTGCAAATGGCCACTCCCATGGTTTTGTCCATGTTGATTCCTCTACCCGAAGCCCCTCTCCACTGTTGGCCCTAGCTCTGCCTTCTCAAAATGCTGCCCGTCTCCAAGTAGTAGCATTCAATGTCTCCAAGTGGAATTTTTCCTGCTTTGCTCTACTTTCATTGTGCGTATCACATTCATGAATGTTGTAAGAATATTTGTACACATTCAAAACTTATCCTCTCTACTAGACCACAAACTCCTTGAGAGATGGAACTTTGTTTTATTTATTTGAATAATTATTGGAACAGGGAGCCTAGGAAATTTTCCAGCTATAGGGGTAGGAAGTGAAAATGAAGAAAGCTATACGCATCCCAGAATCGAGAATCAAAGCTCAGCAAACTGAGCTAGGTGGCCTAAAAAGCCTGCTCATCCTTCAAAGTCCAAGTCAAATGCTACCTTGTTCTTAAATCCTTTACCAGACATTTTCAGTTGGAAATGGACTTTGCTTCGCAGATTTTCTGTGAAGAGCATGAATGCTGATAAATATTTCCAGTGTTCCTTCTGGACATGGGGTCAGATTGTACTTCCCTGGCCCCTTTGAAGTTCTGTGTGGTCATGTGACTTTCTTTGAACAATAAAATAAGAGCAGAAATTGTTTGTGTCACTTCAGAGTGGAAACTTTAAAAGCCAGTGCAAGATTTATTGTGTCCTCTTTCTCCTACATCAGCAATCATGGAAACACAAAGATGGGGTCCTCCTAGGGCTAGAATTCTTAAATGAGAATACCATAGAGCAGAATATTTCTGCTGGCCCATGGTAGAAATAGAATGAGAGCAAGAAATAAAACTTTGGTTTTTATGTGACACTGGAATTTGGGAGCTGCTTATTACTGCAGCATAATATAACCTATCCTGTCTAATATATCAAAATATTTCCCAGTATTATATTATTTGTGGAAATGTCATCACCTTAATAAGTTGAACATTTCTTCATCTGTTCATTCATTCACTCAATCTTTTACTTATCCCCAACAATTACAGTTGCCCCCTGATCTCCACTAGGGACTGGTCCCAAGACCACTCCCCATACCCCACAAATACTAAAATCTACAGAGTCTCAAGTCCCTGATTTAAAATCACAGATTATTTACATGTAACCTACACATATCCTCCCATGTACTTTAAATAATTTTTAGATTACCTAGTATAATGTAAATGTTACATAAATAGTTGTTAAACTGTATTTTTATTGGTGTATCATTTTTTGTTATTGTTTTATTTCTGAATATTTTTTATTCTGCTGGTTGAATCTGTGGATGTGGAACCTGCACATGGAGGGCCAACCGTATTTATAGGGCCCCATCATATGTTAAACACTGCACTAGTTGCCTGAGATTGTACAATAATGAAAGTGTAGTATCTGTCCTCCATTGGCTTTTGATCTGGACAGGAGGATGGATGGGTAATCAGGCAGTATCAGTGAAGTATGATGCATATCATGGGGGAAATTCAGAATGCTACAAGAGCACATGGGTAGGGCACCTAACCCTTAGAAGTTTGGAAAGATTGAGGAAGATGCTAGAGAAATTTCCGTCTAGGTGAAGACTTGAGATAAGTAGGAGTGATCCAGGTGAAGGAACAAAGAGAAGAGGAAAGAGGAGTAGTCCAGGCGAAAGGAATAGCATGTGTGAAGGCAACATGAGCAAGAAAGGACAGGCACCTTCCAGAGCACTACAAATGAGGCAGTGTAGCTGGATCATGGAGTCTGAGATGGGATGAAGACTGAGGAAGGTGAAGCTGGCTGGGGAATCAGGCTCAGACCTAGGAGAGTCGTGCCTGCCAAGCAAAAGACTTTGGACTTTATCATAAAGGCAATAGGGAGCCATTGAAGGGTTCAAAAGTAAATGAGTAACATAATCATAGTTGTGTTTTAGATTTTAAAGATCATTCTGGCTGCAAGATGGAGAAGGGATTGGAGAGAGACAGCCATGATTGCCTTGAGGGTACAGTCTGTTTTGGATTCACCTTCATGGCCCTTCCCCTTCCTCTCATGCCAAGCCCCTAGTACTGCATACGCAGTCTAGAAATGCTAATTGGTGAAGAGATGACCGTAAGCATGCAAGTCCTCAACCCTGCCGAATCCTTCTCAGGCTCTGAGCAGTCACTCACCTCCAAATGGCAACCACTTGGAGTCTGGAGACGCGATGGTTTTCAATGCCAGGATTCTGCCATAAGCAAACCTGAGCAAGCCCCAGCCTCTAAACAATAGCAAGCATGTGTTAGGAAGGATGGGCCTGCCCTCTTCCGAAGGAAGCAGGGAGCGTCTAGATACTTCCAGAAAAAAACAGCAAGGTAACCCACTGTTGCCCAGGGTGTTTACAGGAGCACCCTACTGAGCTTTGTCACACCTCACCTCAATCCAGCTCCAGGCTCCGCTGAGTCTGTGCTCCTCTCGGACCCCCAAGCTTTGGAGGCAGGTGGGGCAAATGGAGGCTCCTAGTGTCACAACAAAGAGTGAGGTTTTGTAACCCTTGCCAGGCCAGGGTTGGGGTGGGGAGGTAGGACGTGCGGCCATGGCAGGCAGCAGAGTTGTGCTTTTCCCTGGGAGCTGGGCTGTGGGCCCAGCCAGGTGCTGCCAAGCAGGAGGGCTGCTCACACTCCAAGAGCCAGGCCGGCAATTCCAGAAGGCAAAACTTCAGTGTATTCCAATTTTCCAAAATAGAAAGAATAAAACAAATCAGAGCAGATGTTCCAACATGTAATTATCAACTAATCCGTTTGGACTTTTTTTAAAAAAGGGAAATTTCAAAATAGCTCCCAGATTTCATCAACTGCAGTCCTGGTGGAGACTGGTCGGGTGGGAAAGAAGTTACTGAAGAGAGCTGCTGCTGCCCAGGTGGTGGGGGAGGGGAGGTGGGGTGGGGTGAGGGGGCACAGGCGCTTCTAGTGCTGGTACTGCTGCTGCTGCTGCTGGGGTCAGCAAGGAGGGAGCAGCTCCAGGCTGCAGGTGCCAGGTTGAGGCAGCTGGGCCTCAAGACAAGCAGCTTCCCTCCTAGAAACACTGTGAGCTGGGATGAGTCATCGTCCAGCCTCATTCTGCCCCAGATCTTGTCTCTGGCAGGCACGTGAAATGGCTCACATGGAAGAACATAAATTGACCACTTTATCCTCAAGCCTAAGGCATTGGCCACCCCTCAATACCTTCTCTTTCCTTTTAAGCCAATAAGATGCAGAAAAGAAACAGGACATGGTCTTGGATGGTCAGCAAGTCCTTGAGCTGTGGGAATCCTGGGCCCCTGAGTTCAGTTCTGGAATGGGTTCTGAAGTCTAAAGATGCGAATTTCCTGTGTAAATGCTGTTGGGACTTTGGAGTGATTCCCTAGCAACTCAGAATGAGAGGAAGGCAGCAGAGGAAAAGAAGGAAGAAGGAGGAGAGGAAGAAGAGAGAGTGGAAAGGTGAGGGAGGAGAGAGGGAAAGGAGAAAGACCGAGAGGCACTGTAGGATTGAAACCCCGTGGTGGAATTTATATATTAGATATTCACAATGGAGTGCTAAGATGTTAGACATGGTTTAGAAATGAACACGGGCTTTCTGCTGATCAACACTTATGTATGTGTAACTAGAGCTCTACAGATTATCTGCACCTTAAGCATGTTTAGTTTGCTGGAACGAGCACTCTATAGTCCCTAGAAATCTTTAGGAACAAAGTGTTATTAACACACATACAGACTTCACAGCTTCCTGCAGAAGGTGCAGAATCCCAGGTTTCCCAACCCAGTGGGGAGCCCGTGGCCCCTTCGTCTTTGCTATAATTTAGTTTCAATCTCATTTCCAGGTGAGGACTGAAAACAGCAGCCCTCCTAAGTGCCTGCTTTCCAAGAGCCAGTTTCCAAAGGCCACACAGGTGGCAAAATGACACAATGGTCTCAAGTGTGGGCTCTGTTGTCAGGTTGCCTGGGGTTGAGCCCCAGCCTCACCCCTTACTGGCCATCTGTCTGCAGTAAGCTGTTTAACCTTTCTGGCTTCCATCTTCTTGCCTGTAAAACGAAGATAATGACTGTACTTATTGCATAGGGTGGCTGTGAGGTTTGCAGGAGGTAGTGCGCATGCAGGGCTCGACATACACTGAATAAAATGCTGGCCTTTCTGAGCACAGCGTGCCTCTCAATGGCCTGTTTGTGCAGGGCTGGAACTGAAAGGTCATCTTACTGGGACGAAATGGAAAATGCACTGTGGTTCTGGGTGTCCCCTTCCAAGGAAGTTCCGCCCATCCTTGGAAGCCCTTTGAGATCCTTCTACAGATGCTCCTACACTTAGAATGGAGTGAAATCCCAATAAGCCCCTTGTAAAGTGAAAATACTATTAAGTCAAAAGTGCACCTAATGCACCTAACCTATTGAACATCATAGCTTAGCCTAGCCTACCTGAAACGTGACACTTACATTAGCCTACAGTTTGGCAAAATCTTCTAACATAAAGCTTATTTTATAAAAATAAAAGTAAAATATTATAATAAATATGAAAGATAAAGATTCCACATTTAAAGTATGGTTTCTACTGAATGCATGACACTTTCACACCATCATTAAGATGAAAAATGGTTAAGTCAGATCATTGTAAGTTGGGGACTGTCCATACGTTTTTTTTTTTTAATTTTGAGCCTTTGCACAAACATTTCTCCTACTGAGAATGCCATTTTATCTCCTTCCCACCTTTGCACAGCCAAATTCTGTTGACCCCTTGATAATCAAGTTGATGCTCATCTCCTGCATGAAGTCCTCCCAGGTGCCCCACCCCAAAGCCTCTTAGCAGTCTCTCAGGATATTTATTGGTGTTACTTATGACTCTCTGGTTTGTCATACAGTTATTTGTGTATAAGCATTAGCTCCCCTAAGAGACTAAGAGATTGTTGAGGAAAAGCTCTTTGCTGGGTCAACTTGATGAGGACCGTGTCCCCTGTGACTACCACAGGGCCTGCCCCAGGGTAGATGCTCAGTCCATGCTCTTCAGTGCGTTCATGAAAGCAGCTCATACTCTGGATGAAGCCTGGCTCAACAACAGTACTATTGAGAGGTGATGACATGGACCAGTCTCCCAACTGAATATTAGTGAGGACCTGTAATCTTGGGTGAAGCACATGAACCAGGAGACATCAGGGGAGCCATGAGAAATTCTCCTTGTCTTCATAGTTCAGAGGCTTTGGCATTCTGGAAAGAGAATGGTCTATCTTCTGCCTTTTGATTAGAATAATTGCATGGACTTTTTTACCCACCTGTTACCCTGTTATTGAGAGTTGGCTTAGCAAAGTGGGTAAAAATAAGCACTTGAATCAGATTGCCTTGCTTTCTATCCCAGTTCCTTTTTACCCGCTTTGCTACCTTGTGCAATCTACTTGACCTCTCTGTGCCTTTTCCTCAACTCTGAAATGTGGAAAATAATCCTACCTATCTCTTAAGTTTGTTGTGAAGATTAGATGAGGTAACATATGTGAAGCATCTAGGCAGTACTTGGCACATGGGTAAGTACTCAGTGGTAGTTATAATGACACATCCACAAGACCAAACCACAGAAATTACTGTGCTAGGCTCTCACTCAGGGCACCAATACGAAAGCTAAGACATCCAGGTTCAAATCCTAACCTTTGCCTACAAGTTCTTTAACTGCAAGACGGGTTCTTAGCTTCCCTGAGCATCGATGCCTCAGGTTTTACATCTGTAAAATGAAGGTTGAATTTATGATTCCTAAAGGCTTTTCTCAAACTCTATTTTAATAAGTCTGTGGATATTTAGGAGACCAGGCACAAGAAGCAAATGTTAGCTATGCTCAAATGCTGACTTTTTGTGCCCTTTTCCCACTGCCTATATCTTATTCCTTATCTCTATTTCCCCTTCTCCTCTCCACTCTTCCTTACATAATCTCTAATCTGTGATCTCTCTCTCTGTCACATACATGCACACACTGAGGCACTCACATGCACACACACATGGCTTCTTTTCTTGTCACCTCATTTAATTTCTTTCCTTTCAGGCTCTGCCTCTGATGCATCTCTCAGTTTTTCAGGAAAGCTCAGGGTTAAGGGGTCTGGGCAGGGTGGAGGCAGGAAAGGCCTCACCCCTGCTCCATCGGTTACCTGCAAAGCTGAGGAAGCTGCAGAGGCTTAGGTTTTATTAGATCTATATATGCCCTGGCTTTCCGTGGGCTGAGCTTCCCTCATGCAGCAAGAACCATGTGGGCTTCACAGATAGTCAGGGCACTGGAGAAAAAATGAAAAAGGATTTTTTTTTTTACCTTTTTAATAAATGATAAAGAAGGAAGAGAATATTAATACACTTCAGACCCCTCCCCTTCTCATTTCTCGCCTGGTACAGAGCCTGTGCACCCACGTGGAGGAGCCGCCCCACACATGTAGCCTCCTTGTGTGATCTAACCAGCAACCTGACCCATAGCAGAAGCTTCAAGATGCTGCCTGGGAACTGTGTGAGGGTTGTTCCTTCTGCAGAAGATCTCTTGCTGTCTCTTTTTCTTGTGCTGCTGTGTCTCTCTTTAGCTCTTTCTCTGTTTCTGACTCTTTCTCTCTCCTTCGCCCTCTCTCTACCACGCTTCTCTCATCGCTTCCCCAACCTTCACGGAGAGGCTCCAATTAAAGCAGAAATGGCAGTTTGGCTCCTGAGTTGACATCTCCGTTGCTGCAGAAGCTTTCTCAATTGACAGAAATCTTTGGCTTTCTTACCTCTTTATGTGCTATGTTTTGGGGGCGGGGGGGATCCCGCAGCCCCACTAAACCCTTCCTGTTCTCCCCACCCCTCCTTCCACAGCCCCTGTGCACCCAGGACAGCAGGACGCTTGGACAGGAGGGCATTTGCAATCCCCCTCAGCTCCTCCACAGCATCCTGCTCCTGCCTGGGTGGAAGCGCCTTCCACGTCGCATTTCAATTAGGTGCTGAAGGAAGCGGCACAGGTGCCCAGCCTGATTGTGGGAGCCCCTGCCTGCTACTCAGAAATGTCAGGTTTTGTAGTTTGGTGTTTTCCAACACTGTTCACTAACGATTACATTTTGTGAACATTACCCTGAAAGGCTGCAGCTGAGCAGCCTTCAGTTTGCCTGCTTCCCCTTCCAGCCCCGACATCCTTCACTGCACCCCTTCCTGGAGATGTAGTACTAGATGAGGGGCCTACATTTCACTGCTCTCTGCAGCTCCGCTGACCCTGTCTCTCCTCCGGAGCCTTGGTTTCCAGCTGCCTGCCACGCAATACTCCAGGGACTGCTCAGCCCTCACCCCAAAGCATCCAAGAGCTAGCTCATTACCTGTTCCCCAGCAGCACATTCAAACTTTCCCCCATCAACTTGCTCTTCCTCCAAAGTGACAGTGTTGCTATCCTCTTACTCCCCAAGGTTAAAACCCAGTCATCTTCAGACTCACCATCCCTACTTGCTTCCTGGAGTCAGCGGTCACCTTCAAGTCCACCTCTCTCCTTCCCCACTTTCACATTGTCTGTCCTGTCACTGCTGCTGTGGCCTCTGCCTAGTCTCCTTGCCTCAGATCCCATGCCACCTTAATCCATGATTTCCTCTACTCCTGGGGTTGTTATTCTGAAACCCAGGCTGTTCCTTGTCTATCCCATCCTCAAGAACCTGCAATGGCTCCCTATTGCTTATGGATTCGAGTCCAAACCCTTTCAATCTTATGTCTCACTATGATACTCCCCAACCCTAACTGCCTTCCACCATCCCCCAAAGTCTCCATGTTCTTTAATAGCTCACCATCTGTCTCCATGCTGTCTTCTCAGCCTGGAATTTCCTCTCCCTCCGCCTGTCGTTGTGTCTTGTCTGGCAATTTATGCTAATAGGATACCTTGCCTGTGAAAGGCACATGATAAATATGTACAGATTGATAGACTTAAATTTAAACAACTAAAAGTTATTAATGTATTTTATAAATATGCATTACATGCCTACGGTGGGTCTGGCATTGTGCTAGACCCTGGGGATACACAAGCCAATAAGAATAAACCGAGGCTCCCACCCTTGATTTCCTTACAATCCAGAGGAATGGCAGAAGTGGAAAGAAAGGAATTACAGGGCAACATTCATTTGACAAATCATCGTTTATTAAATGTCCATTCTATGTCAGGAACTGTGATAGGTACTGAAAATAGGGAAATGAGTAAGGCCTAGTCTTGACCATGGAGGAGTTTCAATTCTAGTAGAAGAGACTGACAAGGAAAAGGGAAACACAGCTGGGTGCAGTGGCTCACATCTGTCATCCCAGCACTTTGGGAGGCTGAAGAAGGAGGATGGCTTGAACCCAGGAATTCAAGACCAGCCTGGGAAACATAGTAAGACCTTGTTTCTATTTTTAAATAAAATTAAAATTAGCTGTGTGTGGTGGCACACACCTGTAGGCCCAGCTGCTTGGAAAGCTGAAGTGGGAGGATGGTTGGAGTCCTGGAGGTCAAGGCTGCAGTGAACTATGATCATACCACTGTACTCCAGCCTGGGCAACAGAGCAAGACTCCGTCTCGAAAAAAGAAAAGAAAATGAACAAGGGAAATATGTGCTCCGGGATGTGTAGCAGAGACACTTGATACAGCCTTGGGGATTCAGGAGGGAACATCTAAGCTCAGTTACGGGAGGTGAGCAGGAGATGGCCAGATGTGGGAATAGGATAGCATTGGGGAAGCAGTAGAGAGAGTAGCAGATGAGCAAAGGTCAAGGAGAGAAAGCAGTTCTGAGAAAGGTAACCAGCAGGCACAATGCTGGAGCTGGGGAGCTGGGGCGCTGGGGCGTGAGCACAGAGAGGTTAATAGTGAGAGGGGAAGCTTAAGAACTGAGAAGAGGCCAAAGCAAGAAGACCTTAAAGAGGTTGGGTGTTATTCTGAGCATTGAGGAGTTTCAGCAGAACAGAGGTGGCCAGGTGTGCCCTTTAGAACTTCCACTCTACTGCTGTCCTTCATTCCTCATTCATTCACTAACCGATTCATTCAACATATATTGAACACCCACTGCATGCCAAGAGTGTGCTAGCCATTGTGGGGAGGATGAGGATTGGAACCTGGGATTCAGTTTGGAAGCTGCAGCAGAATTCAAGAGAGAGGAGACAGGGGCCTGCAGTAAAATGATGGAAGTGAGGATGGAGCATCTGGGGCACAGGTGAGAGTGTTTTCAGCAAGAGAAACTACAGGGCTTGATGATAGGTTAGATGGGGCTGTGTAGAGATAAAAGCTGATAATAACAATTACAACATTTGTTGAGACTTTTCTATGTGCTAGGCATGATTCCAACTGCTTTATATGCATTAACTTTTTAAATTCGCACAACAACCTATGAGTTCAGCTCTATTATTATCCCCATTTTTACATAAGGAAACTGAGGCACAGAGAGGTTGAGTGACTCGGTCAAAGTCACACAGCTAGGAAGAAACAATGCCAGGATTGAAACATGAACAGGAGGAAAAGAGACACATTCCTAATGTGGAAACAGCCTGGGTAAAAGGGGCGGGTAGAAGTGGACATGTCAGGTGGAAAGGAGCAGAAAACATATATTTAATCAATTTTGACAATTTTAGATAAATCAAAAGTCAGATGAGGTATTTTGCAGAGCCTTTAGGGCTTGGAATGAAGCCAGGGAGGCCACTTCCTCAAATCAAAATTTTCAGCAATTTCAGGAGAGCAAACTTAACCTGTGAAAATAGGGGCAGGTTTTGGTGGCAGCTTGCTTAGACGGCCCAGTAGTTCTCTGGATCCAGGAAAGCCTGGAGCAGAAGGGCCCTATTCTTTGTTGGGTTGGAACATGCTCAGACATGTGCTTTTGAATTCCTCACTATTTTTGAGTTCTATCAGTCATTGTCTTCCTCTTCTGATCAGTTCCAGGAAACCTCTCCTTACCGTTGTATTCCATCGGCATTCTGGCATGTCTTTGGGCCATGCTGACAAGTCAATTGTATGTATGTTCTTAAAGGGTGTTGTGCATGCATATATCCAAGACCGGCTACATAATTTGCAGATCCTAGTGCAAAATTAAAGTAAGGGGTCCTTTTCTTGAAAGTTTCAAGAAAAATTTCAAAACAGTAACAGCAGTGCCTTAAACCAAGGACAGAGCCCTTCTGAACACAGGACATGGAGTGACTACACACCCATGAAGCTGGCCCTGCATATATCACTTGCCCGGTTACATCACACCTGTCTTCAGGGTAAGGACTATGCCTGCTGCCCAAAAATTAGGAGTACAAAAAACCCCACCAAATTTTGGACAAATAGTATGGGAGAAGGGAAGTGAATTTACATTAATAAGTACATACATGTCTAGCCTGCAGTAACTGTTTTGTAGACAAGTAAATGAAGGCTAAGCGATTTGCCTCAGGTTAATTGTTGCTAATAATGGATGGAGCCTGGATGGGCCTGCATGTTTTTCTGCTCCAAAGCCCATACACTTTGCAATATACCCTCCAGTAGAGGGGTGACTCATAGGAAGGGGACCTAAGCTAGACCCATCCCATAACATTTCCACCTCCTTCATCAAACTATTGAGACCACTGAAATGCTCCTAAGGTCAAGGAGCTTGGGGCATAATTTTGTTCTTGCTGAACCCCACTTGATCTTACCTGGGTGGCTTCCAGTGTTTACAAGAATCAGAAAAACTTAAGTTAGAGATGATCTAGGGATCTAATATGGGCAGACGCTCAGGGAAGGAACATGCCAACAAGTTCTGACTGATATATCCTACGTGCCTGGCCCTGTGCAGGGCACTGGAGAGAGGTACAGTCAAAGATAGAGTGAGACTCAGGAACAGCGTAAGGTTCTCTTTGCACGTTGTATTTGTTAATTGTGCAAGCTGCAAGTTTAATCTTTATATTAAGTTTCTGAAATGTGCACAGCATAAAAATAGCCCCATCGTAATGGCTTCATGTGGATTTTTGCTTAGTAAAGCAGTGGTTCCCAATGTTTTTCTTCTTTCTAATGCTAAAAATACTTTGAAATCTCCCACATCAAAGTGGTTTTTCTTTAAGTATCGGTTCATCAAGAAACCATGTAATGACAAAACGCCATACTTTAAAATGTGTTTTATTCATTGCAACATTTGTAGCATTTGACAGATAATTGCACGTAGTATGTGTGAGATACACTATCAGTGGAGCCCGGAGACTGTGCTAGGTGCACCTGAACATGTACTCACCCAGACATGCCCCATCCCACATGCATGCATGCACATAAATGTACATGCACAGATGAGAAAACCACTGAGCTGGTGCAAGGAAGCCCAGAGCATGGAGTCTTGGCTCGAGCTGCAGCTCGCAGATGCCATCAGATTATGAGCCTGTTCCAAGGGGCGTGTGTTTGGAGATTCCCAAGCTTCTGTTTGCAAACCAGCCTGGCCTGGTCCCTCCTCAGGCCTTCTGACATGGCAGAGAGATGAACGGTCTGATTTACAAGGAGGAAGCTGAGAGCAGCTACCTGAGGAGCAGCCTGGACAAACAGATCCTAGAATGAGGGAGATGCCAGAGGGAGGATCTCATGGCAGCTCCCGGGAGGAACCTGTGATTACACCTTTTTGATTATAACCACTGGGTGGATACAACAGCTTTGTCTAGTGAAGTTATTCTTCCTGCAGCATGCTTTCCTGTGATGAGTACAGCAATTACAGGTGATCGGGGCATAAATAGCTATCAAGATGCTCTGTTGTACTGGGAGTTGGCATTAATAAGGATGAGTCGAGGGAGTGTGGCCCTGACCCCCAGAGCCCCAGCAGGACACCTCCCTGCTAGCCCCTCTCCCCAGGGTGCAGCCATAAGCCCAGGAGCTTGGCTATTTATAGTCAGGCTCTGATATCTCCGATGATTACCTTTCAGATCTCAAGTGTGAGGTCTACTTTATGGAAATAGCATGGTACAAACTAATTGCAGGCTTCAAAGTGCATCTATTTTTTTCCCACTTCCTCTTCTCTTGCCACCTCCTCCCCTACCCTCACCCTCACTCCATTCCCAGCACCACCACCGCTATCTCATTTTTTTGCAAAGATCAGAAGCAACACAATGTGACTGGGAAGCTGACAGCCCTGCAGAAGGGCCACCGTCTCTATTAACCCCTGGAAAAGGTGATTCTCTCAAGGGTACCAAAACCTACCACAGCAGGTTTAAGCCCTGAAACTTTGCTGGAAATTTCTTAGGTTTTTGCTCAAAAGGTGGCACGATTCCAACAGAGCGTGGTACCTTAGCATCTCCACAGCACCTTAGAGGTCAACCAGTGCCACTTCTAATTCAGATTTCTCCTGTTAGAACCTCCACATAGCCATCCTTGCTGGAACATTTCTATAAAACTGAGCTTACCCCTTTCCAGTGCCACCTGCTCTACATTTAAAGTAATTCTAATTATTAGAAAGTTCTTATTTTAAAGTGTAATATGTCTTTTTAGATATGCTCTTGGACAAAAGTGAGAGCAAGTGATATCCCTTTTCCAGATGCTATCCTATAACCTACCCAAAGATGGCTAAGCTATTGTCAGGCCCTACCTAGCTCTCAGCCTTTGCTAGCCCCCTTTGTCCTCAGCTGGGGCCACTTGATCACCTCTGGACTCAGCTCTGCTCCCAGGTGCTATGACTAATCTTGGCCTGGGGCAGGGGGAATTTAAAGCGCTCAAACTCAACTGTGTGTGATTAAAAATCAATTTGCTCTCCATGCTAATCTGGATAATATGCTTCTTTCGTTGTGTCCTTTTTCGGATTCAACCGGCTTCTACTGATTTTTGTGATAATAATGGCTATCATTTTTTGAGTGTTTGCTATGTGCCAGACACTGTGCTAAGCATGTGATAGTTAATTTAATTCTCCCAGCAGTTCTCTAAGGTACACATTACTATCCTCAGTTTACAGATGAGAAAACTGAAGCCTAGAGAAGTAGTGACTTTCCCAAGGTCATGGAGGTAATGAGTGACAGAGCTAAGGATGCAACCCATACTAACTTCATTCTCTGGCCTTACGACTGGCCACCACAATGCGGTGCCATCTAGCCCAGCCCTTCCTTGTGCCCTCAGTATTGGTGCCTGGCTCCTGTCCTTGCTGATACCCTTGTGTCCCTCTCAGCACCCCTGAGTGAGGGGTTTGCCCTTGTAAGTCCCCAGTGCGGAGGCTGGAGTCCTGTCTGAATCCCAACCCAGGGGTAAGGCCCGGCCGTCTGCCTGAAGGCTTCTTGGCACTGCCTGGCTGTTTGCCTCCTTCCGTCTATTTTGCATGCTTCGATTTTTCTCACCATTCTTTTCCCCTAGCTTGGTTGTGATCGTTGGTATCTGCGTATTTTCTCTTCTTCATGATCACAATGATGAGGCTATTGGAAAGGAGACACCCCCTATCCCTACTTTTTTTTTTTTTAACTCCTTGTGGTCCCAAAAAGTAACCCAAGGTTATTTGTTTATCCTGTGGGAGAGATCCTGGGAATAACTGAGAAAGCCTCCTTTTATCTCACACTTAAGGAGTGAGCTCTGATTATACCTAATCTGACTACCTCCTTAGCAGCTATAAGCGAGAAATCTTCCTTAGACCCCCACTCCAAAGAAGAAGATAGAAATATACTCTAAAGAGAAACATCCCCTGGGAGTTTCATAAGGGAAATCACATTTTCAAATTCCTTCAGCATCCATGAATCTAATCCATTGGATCTGGATAGTAGTCTACAGAGTATGGAGTTTGCCAAGATCTGTGGTTCTTTTCATCTGAAGCCTTTGTTCAGGAAGCCCTGGTCTTCCTCCTCCAGCCACATCTCAGGTCTGGGGCATTTTCCTACAAGGACACAACAATATTAAACTTTGTTAAGGAAGGAAGAAGGAGCCACAAAGCAACTCACTCAGTAATTTTCTTGCTGACCCCAATCTAAGCTGGTTTTTATTCCTTATCTTGATTCTACTATGTAGACAAAAATGAAGATTTCTTTCTAAAACCAATCATTTTAAGGGGCAAATAAAAAGTGACAATGCAAATACACTCGCAAAAAAAAGAAAAAAAAAAAAAAGAAATAACACCCAAACCCAAAATGAACAGAAACCAAAAACTAGCCTCTGCACTCGTAAAACGTGATTGCTTTATGGTGAACAGACAGTCCACAATGAATGGCAAGTTAATTGTCTATTGATGCTGTCCTCTTCAGCCTCTTGGTAGGCAAGGATTTGATCATCTCATGTTCTTTAAAGATAAGAATGCAGACCATAGAATCTTGCTGGAGATGATAACACAGCTCCCTGAGTGAAGGCTATAAAGGGACAACACCATAGACCTTGGCAAATCCCAGAGCAAATCTCTTAACCTTGAGGCCACACTCTCCAGTATAGACTATGGGAACAGGGAGCAGAGGGAAATGGAGTGATTGGAAATCTTCCCTGATACTTGATGAGCTTCCTTTGGGAAAGTTAAAAGGGAGTACATGTAAACAGCAACCTGACTGAGTAGTCTTAGAGGCTGCAGACTGCAGTCAGGTGCATTGCAGGGGCAGCCTGTTGAATACCTTTGAAACTGCCCTTTCGTAGAGTAGCTATAAAGGAGGACTGCTATGGTCTGAATGTTTGGTTCTCCTCATAAGTTATATCTTGAAACCTAATTCCCAGTGTTACAGTTTTAAAGGGAGGACCTTTGGGGGGTGACTAGATCATGAGGATGGAGTCCTCATGAATGAGATTAGTGCCCTTATAAAAGAGACCCGAGGAGGCCGGGCACGGTGGCTCACTCCTGTAATCCCAACACTTTGGTAGGCTAAGGTGGGCGGATCACAAGGTCTGGAGTTTGAGACCATCATGGCCAACATGGTGAAACCCCATCTCTACTGAAAAAATACAAAAAATAAGTCAGACCTGGTGGCACAGAACTGTAGTCCCAGCTACTCGGGAGACTGAGGCAGGAGAATCACTTGAACCCAGGAGGTGGAGGTTGCAGTGAACCCAGATTGCACCACTGTACTGCAGCCTGGTGACAGAATGAGACTCCATCTCCAAAAAAAAAAAAAAGAGAGACCTGAGGAAGTTTGTTTGCCTCTTCTGCCTTTTGATGACCCAGCTATAAAGCACCATCTATAAGGAAAAGAACCCTCACCAGATACCACCAGTGCCTTGGTCTCAGGCTTCTCAGCCTCTAGAACTGTGAGAAATAAATTTCTGCTGTTTATAAGTTACCCAGTCTAAGGTATCTTGTTATAGCAGCCAGAACAGACTAATACAGCGACTGAAGTGTGCATCTTAAATAGGCCAACTGTCACTATTATGAAATGTGCTATCCACATCCTCATTTTTTAGTTAGTAAGTTTGGGTTGTCAGTTTTCCTTAGTCCCCTGAAGTGTGTAGGTTTAGAAATAAATTCTTTCATTATTTTTTCTGCACAGGGGAAAAAAAAAATGGGAACAGGCCCAGGCTGAAATCAAAAAGGCAATTACTGAGCGTACAGAACAATTGACAAAGGCCATGTGGCCCATGCCTCTGGCCTTGGCTGAGCCTATTACAGGCAGGAGAGCACTGAGTAGACAGGTTGGTGGAGAAGCAGTCATCTGATCTTCCTTGAGAGATGCTGATCTGCAAGGACGACCCTGGGGACCTGCAGGCCCTGCTTCACCACGGCCTCTTTGTAAGCACATCACCCTTAGAATCAGATGGTTTCATGTCTGCAGAAGGTTCCTAATTCTCTGGGTTTTTTTAAATTATCTTTTTTTTCCCCAATTCATTTTACTCTCCAGTATAATTGTTGAGTACATCAATCTCAACTTTAGATAAGGAAAGTATATTTATTTAAACTTGATTAAAGATATCAAACAAGAGGAAGAACTAAAACCCAAGGCATCATGTCATGTCATACTGTATTTGGAAATATAGACAGACACATCAAGTTTACAATTAGGAATCAGACTCAAATTTCAAAAGGCTGCCTATCACAGGTGTTGATATGCAGCGAACAAAGAAAAATAATTATTAAAAAAATAATAAAAGATTGTCTAGCTCAGTGATTTCATCAGCAACTGCAAGTGTGCTACTTTCCTCTAATAAGAAAGTCCAGGCTAGACCCCAGGAAGCACATAACCAGGCTGGGCCAATCAACTGTGTTATTCTGTTCTCCTGGCCTATGATTGGTTCCAAGGATAGGCTTGTGACCCAAACCCAGACAAGTCAGTGATCTTCTGTAGGATATTTCACACTTAAGTTGGGAGGAAGACTTTTTCTTTTTCTAAGATGAAATTCAGAGCTGCCTGTGGCTACGTTTCCTTCAAATGGAAAAATTCTGTGATGAAGACTACAGATGGAATTAGACTGAGTTGAAAGATTGAGGGGGAGAGAGAGTGCGAGAGAACCCAGAGTGGCAAAGAAAGACTGCAGCACTCCAACGGCACTGTAGACCTTGAGTGTTGTTGTCCCTGAGGTCAGACCCACTCTTGCCAAAACTGGGTTGTTTATCGGGCTAATGAATTGCCTTTTATTCCAGGATCATCCTCTTCTAAATGACTTCTAAATCTTGGCATCCCCAAGGTTCACTCCCAAACCATTTTCTTGTCTTTATCTATTCACTGTCTTGGTGATCTCATCTAGCCTCATGGCTTTAAATACCATTTATGTCGATGGCTTGTAAATTTATAAGTGTAGCCCTTGCCTCTACACCCATAGATCTGGCTGCCTGATCAACAGTGCCTCTCTGCTGTCTGGTAGTCCTTTCGATCTGACTTGTCCAACACGGCACTCATCCCTCTCCTCTCCTCTTTGCCCCCACCCCCTACCTGGTCTTTCCCATCTCAGTAAATAGTACCACCAATTGCATTTTTCAATGGTTCAGTCCAGAAACCCGACTCGTCCCTATTTTGCACCTCCAACATCCAATCTATCACCAAATCCTGCTGGTTCTACCTCTAAAATAAATCTCCCATCTGCCTACTTCTTTTCTTCTCCTTTTTTTCACATCCTGGTCTATCACAACAGCTTCCTAACTGGTCTCCTTGCTTTTACTTTTGACAATCTATAACATATTCTCCAACTCCACGCAGCACATAGGGCACTCTTTTTAGAATCTGAATGAGATAATGCCATTCCTATGCTTCACTTTCTACAATTACTTTTACAATAATTAATAAAATCCAGGCTTCTTATCATGGTCTACAAGACTCTATGATCTGGCCCCTGTCCATCTCTCCAACTCATCTTCTTCCTTAATTAAGTCTTCTTTCCTTGAAACTGTCAAATTTGCTCTCTGCCTTAAGGCCTTGCATTTGCTCATCTCTTCCCAGAATGTTTGCACAACTGGTTTCTTTTCATCATTCCAATGCCTCAGAGAAGACTTCCCTCTCCCCTAAATCTGTTATCTCTGATTCCTTAGTAACATTTTGTATACTAGGTTAAGTATCTTACCACAATCTGATATTCTCTTTTTCTTTTTTCTTTATATGTTGTCTCTTTCTACTAGAATGTAAGCACCATAAAACAAGGGACTTTGTGTTTTCACTACTGTTAACCTCGCACCTAGGATAGCTTCTGGCAAAGAGAAGTGCTCAGTGTTTGTTGAATGAATGAAAGTCATTTAGCTGGGTTTCTCTCATTTGCAAATAAAGAAGATCCCAAGAGATACAAAATAGTTTCTTATAATTTCACATACAGATCAGTAATTTTCATAGTTTAGAACTTAATAGGTTATAAAGCTGTGTTCAATGCTGTAACAGTAGCAACAACAGCAGCAACAATGATATTTATTATTTATTGAGCATTTTCTACATTCTAGACACAGGATTTTGCATTTGTCAAATTTAATCCCCACAGAAATCCTGGGAGGTGGGTATCTTAATCTTCTTTTTAACAGTGTTGTAAACAGACACAGAGAGATTATACAACTTGTCCAAGATTACACAGCAAGTAAAATTGGTGGGCTTTGAACTTGAACTTGGGATTCTGATTCCAATGTCAGTATTTATTCATGACATCACACTATCTCTGGAAAATAAATATAACGATAGAATATAAAAGATAAATATTTAACAAATTCAACACCCTACTTCTTACTAGGTATGAGGTTTGCAGATATCTTGCTAAATAGAAACTTCACTGCTAAAAACAACAGCATAAAATAGGACTCAAAAGGCACTTTACAGGAGAAGCCAAAAAAATCAGTTTAACAAACAGTTTGAATAATCAAAGAATGTCAAAAGTCTAACCTTCACTATCTACCTCACATTTTATTGTAGCGTAGCTTTAGAAGAAACAAAATATCTGCCCAAGCATCTCACAGTGATGTTGAGACATTGTGAAGGCATTTTGAGTAAGAAACATTATATCATGTACATGGGAGGTTTAATTATTTTTAGACTGGTTAACCCCTTCTTCCCAGAGACAAATGTCAGCTCATCCAAGAAGCTTGCAATTTTGGGAGTAAAGATGCCGTTTGTTCTGTACTGCTGTGAACTAATAAGAATTGTTCCTATAGGTAGGACCAATGAAAATAATTTTTTTTTTTTTTTTTGAGACGGAGTCTCGCTCTGTCGCCCAGGCGGGAGTGCAGTGGCCGGATCTCAGCTCACTGCAAGCTCCGCTTCCCGGGTTTATGCCATTCTCCTGCCTCAGCCTCCCGAGTAGCTGGGACTACAGGCGCCCGCCACCTCGCCCGGCTAGTTTTTTGTATTTTTTAGTAGAGACGGGGTTTCACCATGCTAGCCAGGATGGTCTCGATCTCCTGACCTCGTGATCCGCCCGTCTCGGCCTCCCAAAATGCTGGGATTACAGGCTTGAGCCACCGCGCCCGGCCCAATGAAAATAATTTTAAATCTACGAACATTTGGAAGAATGTTGGAAGGAAATAGAAGGATCTAGGCACAATTGCATTGGATCCAAATAGCCAGAAGTCACAGACCAACAAGCTTGTGTTATATTTCCTTAGAAACACTACCTAGAAAGAAAGAGGGAGAGGTAGAAAAAGACAGGGGGAGGGAGAGGGAGAAGGAGAGAAAATGGATGAAGACGGGAGGGAGGGAGTGCAGAGAGATGGAAAGATAAAGAGAAAGAAAGAGGAAAGGGAGGGAGGGAGGAAGGGAGGGTGAGATGGTGGGAGAAAGAAAGGAAGAGAGGGAAAGAGGGAAGGGAGCTGTCAACGTTGCCTGAACTCTCTGGGCTTGTCATTCTGGATCCCTTTGTCCTCTCAATGTGTGTAGATGCTCCCTCTGGCTGCAGATTCTTCTGTTGAAGCTCTGGGACTGAGGCTTGCCCCACACTTCCTTGTTGCTGTTTACATGGGTGCAGCCTCTGCTCTCCTGCTTCTGCCTCAGAGGCCTGGAAGAATGATTGTAAGCGGTGCACAGAACACATTGGCGAGTGTCCTTCCCACCCAGGGGGTCTTCTTGTCGGGTTGACTGCTGCTTTGTCTTGATTTGGAATCTGTTTCCTCCTTGGCTCCCTCTCCCCTAAAAGTGTCCACTGGTTTATAAGGGTCACACTTCATTACCATCTCATTTATCTGCGGGCCTGCCTCCTCAGGACCACTCCATTCTCTGATATACTTGATGAAACTCTTATTTTCCTTAACTCCTCTCCAAACGATAACTCAGCCAGCATTTTTGCCAGCCTTATCTTTTCCCAGCAGTCTTAACTGATGCCACCAATTTTTTTTCTTTTTTGCTTCATTCCCTCTCATCTTCTCCATTTGTAGGACAGATGTTTCCTTTTCTTCTTATTAATTATCACAAATACCCAAATAAAACCTAAAGATAGACTAACTTATTTTCTCTTCTCTATCAATAGGAATTAAAGAACTATTATCTGTTCCTTCCTGATACTAAGGAAATCCTTGGGTAGAAAAATAAAAATAAAAACACTGAAATTACCCATTTATTTAATTACCAGGCACTTGCTTTCATAAGCCACATTGTCACTGCTGAGAACATTCTGATTTGGCAACAAAAGGCAAAAGCTACTTCTAGTGAGAGCAGCAAGGAGTCCACGCCTGCAATGCAACAGTGTGGAGAAAGCACGTGGGGCAGCTTTCATGGCTCTCCACCTTGGAGGGAGGGGCAGCCAGGAGGTGCAGACAGAACCCAGGTCTGGGAAGGTACAGATTTAGAGAGATGGACACAGTTAAGATGGGAAGATCCAGGGACTAGATGAAATGTTAACAAAGGCTAGAGCAACACAAAGAAACTTATACACAGAGACAGGGACAAACTGGAGAGCCATGAAAGAGGTATAGTTTGTTAACTATGAAAAGTAGCGAAAGGCAGAAAAAGAAAGAGGCCTGGCCGGGTGCAGTGGCTCACGCCTGTAATCCTAGCACTTTGGGAGGCCAATGCAGGTGGATCACGAGGTCAGGAGTTTGAGACCAGCCTAACCAACATGGTGAAACCCTGTCTCTACTAAAAATACAAAAATTAGCCAGGCATGGTGGTGTGTGCCTGTAATCCCAGCTACTCAGGAGGCTGAGGCAGGAGAATCACTTGAACCTGGGAGGCAGAGGTTGCAGTGAGCCGAGATCGTGCCACTGCACTCCAGCCTCAGCAGCAGAGTGAGACTCTGTGTCAAAAAGAAAGGAAGAAAAGAAGGAAGGGAGGGAGGGAGCCCAAAGAGAGACAGAGATGAAGACTACTTTTAATGAAGAACATTAAAAGTTGGTCCAATTTTCCTGGGGACAGTGGCTGCAATTCAGTTAACTGTTACCTGTTGGTGACAGAAATTTTGGGGTTTTTGTGCTGCCATTGATCATTAAAAATCTCACAGCTAAATACACAAGATTCAAATATTACTTGACATTTTCCTAGTGAAATAGGTTTTTATCAAAACACAAATGTATGTTAGAGCAGTATTCTCTTTTAGATATACATAAATAAGGGAAATACAAGCAGAAGCAAGACTTAGAGAAATAGAAGGATCTGGGCACAATTGCAGTCTGATAGCCAGTTTAACTTTAGTTTAGATTGTTTCTTAGTTCAACCATGGTTTCTACACAGACAAAATATTGACTGTTTCAGACATCAAAGAGGAGATCTGGGACTTGGCCCAGAAGCAATTACTTTAAGTGACTTGTCTAGTTCTGACACTAGCTGCTCAAGGATGTGGGCCTCAGAACTTCACATGAAGATTGTTTTAGTAGGAAAATCTTCAACCACAGTATGATAATATAAGCATTATTCATCCCAAAGTTCACGGACACCATCTAATAAAGTTGCTGGAATGAAATGTCTTCCCTGTCTCATGGCTCACTTGAAAGGTTCATGGAATTCATTTAGCTCTGGCACAGCAAATGGATTTCATCTCAAGAACAAACTCTGGTTAATAGATGGTAGCTGCCAGGGAAGCTCTGCTGAGACGAGATGTGTTGAGAATGAGTGTGTGCTTGGAGGGAAAGGGTGCTGAGCCTGAGGAGCTCCACGTGCCATAAATACAAGAGGGAGGGGTGCCAAAATGCCTGCTGTGAACTGAGGACCTCGTGACCTGGCGGAAGCTACCTTACTAATCCTTATTTAAGCATCTCCTTGAGAAGTCTGAGGCTGTTCTCCTGGGCTGTGGGCCCAGAAGGAGAGAAAACAGAAGAAGGTGGGCTGTCAGCTGAAAGAGACAAGGTAGGCCACCTCCTGGTTTCCACTAAACTCTCGTTTCACCTTTGTAATTTCATGTCAATTTATTTCAAGAGCAGTTCCAGGAAGTTAAGAGGAGGGACACTGTCTGCTGTATGCTAGGCACTTGGGATACAGTGATTAATGTGACATTATCCAGCTCCCATGGAACCCATAGCCTAGTTGGGTGAGGAGGGAGATCAGTCACATCAAGATTTATTTTAATACACCATGAGTCATGCGATACTGAATACCAGTCTCCTACATGAAACCTTTCCATGACCCATTGCTTCCTGCCTAAAGGCCAACTTTCTTATTGTGGCACACGGATCCTTATTAACACAGATTCCGTTTACATCTCCAGCTTTCTGTGCTTCATCTGTACTGAACTTTTAAAAATTTTCCAAACAAATCATGTTTCAGTCCCCTCCAGACTCACCATACTCTTCCATCTGCCTGGAAAACGTTAACTCCTTTCCCGCCACTGCTCTGCCTAACCTGCTCACCAGCTCTTAGCCTTCCTCCAGCAATTCCAGTGGTACACATCTCACACAGCACTTTGTTCATCTGAGCACTCATCACTCTTTGTTGGGATTGGCTTGTTACATGTCTGTTTCTGCCTATAGACTGTTTGCTCTGTGAAGGCAGGGACCAGGAATGTGTTCATCTTTGCATTCCCAGAAAGCAGAAGAAAGCCTGGCACTCACTAGGTTCTTATGGGATATTTGCTAGATAAGTAAATCAACAGGAATTGTATTTGAGTGGGTGATTCACTATGCCTTTGGTTTACTGTTGTTACATATTGGACACAGAAAGGGGGTTGCAAGAGATTTTTTTTGAATTTCAGAGGAAGGAGTTAACCACTCTGTCTCAGTTTAGCTTCTAAATGTGTCTAAGGCTATCACTCTAGGTCTTTCTCTGACACTTATTTTCAGTTTCTAAGCTCAAAGATTTTAGCTATAATAATATACATAAACGTTTACTCTTCTCATGGATATTTGAAATTAAAACTTGGTTTCGGAAGATAAAAAAGTCTTCAATGACTGAATAAAGAGCAACAGTAATTAATATGTGAACAGAGCTTTAAGATTTACACTACAAGCCCAAATCCCACCATTATGCAATATAACAGTGTAACAAATCTCTACATGTACAACCTGAATTTAAAATAATTTTTTTAAATGCAAAAAGCTTTTATGTTATTTTTATTTGCTTCCTACAATAAACTGGGGCTCAGAAAGCTTAAGAATCTGCCCAGCAAACAGATTGGACAGAACAAGGCATCAAAGATGGTATATCTTTTAAATCCAAGTCCTATGTCCTTTCTCCTACAACACCACAGTTTCCTATGGCTGATGGAGGAACTCTAGGTACTGAATAGGAGTGTGAGAGAGCTGTTTTGGGATAGGTACCAGGCAAATCAAACCGTATAAGCAACTTCCTCCTCTACCCACAGGTAACCTATCCCTGGGGAGAAGATATGGCCCTGGCCCCTTTTGAAAACTCATTAGTGAATTCCAGAGTTTGGTCCTAAGCTGGCTGAGCAGATTCAGGTGCTATCATTGCAGTCTTACACCCTAAGTTGAATGTAAGACATGCACAGGCATATGGTGGCCAGAGATAGAACAATTTGCCAGCCAGGCCACCATCCTAGCTGGAAAAGAGTGGTTTCCCTCAGGGGTTGTGTTGAATGCCAACTGATGAGAGGACATGAACCCATGTCCTGGCAGGGTGGAGTCTCTCCAGGATGTGAATGCTATTATCAGAATACCAAAGCAAGAATGGGCAACAGCGACTAAAGAGATGGGGAGAGATGAATAAAGAGTAAATCCAAAGTTGGAAACTAGGTATAATGCATTCAAGGACCAAATGAAGTTGTATAGGCAGGATCCTATTGTGTTAGGATTATTATGGAAAGTTGAAACCCCATAACCCTGAAAGAGATCTGCTTTGAGCCAAGCCTTGGAGAGCTGACTGGGAAACCACTTGAGGAATAGGGAAGCTGAATGCAGGAGGGTAGCCAATCCCCACTGATAAATGAATCCCATCTCTGAAATTCCTAGAGTCTTTCCCTGTGCTCATCTGCAAAGTTTAGATCCAACCTTCCTTCACGTCCCTTCTCCATCCATTTGCAAACTGGGAAGGCTTTCTCTTGCTTCCTTCACCTCCCAGGATTGTCAATATACAGAGGCATGCTATTTAGCTCTGTCACTCAGCCTTCTCCAACCTTAGGGCAAAAACTTAATTAAAGCTTCACAACACTTAAGTGAGCAATTATTATTAGACACAAAATGCTGGAAATTGTTTTTAGGCATCATCTTGTTGTTTACTCTGACAGGTTCCCATTGAGCTTTCTCTGAACTACTCTGAGTTGGAAGGATAGTTCCAAAGCTGTTAATTTGCTTTCTGAGCTTTCATGGTTCACGGCTGAGAATGAGTTACTCCTCAGGATGGGTTGGGGAATGGGTGCAATTCATCCATCCCTCTGCCTGAAGGAAGACTTTAATTATGTAAACTAAGAAGGCAGAAGACTTGGGAAGAATAGAACAAAAAGATCCCCTAATTTAAAGATTCCCCATGAATGGGAATTTCCTCTTCTATGGTAGGAATATTTGGAGGTCAAATTCCTCCCTGCAGTAGTAGCTGCACAGAGAACAGATTGCACCTACAGCATAGCCTTTACTGTGGTCCCTGCAGCCAAACTTCGATGTTTCATCTGATACCTGTTTATTTTTCAAGCCTGGTTCTCCAGCTTGGATTCTGCAAGTCTCTGATAGCTTTGCAATAAAGATAAGATAGTCTAGTTGGTTTCTATTGCTTCTTGCCTGGTGTGGTAGGTACACTTTCACACCCAGTATACTGAGCATTCAGGACATGCCACAAGATGATCTGGAAGTGAAGGGGCACCTAATTCATCATGGTTGGGCCAACTAAATGTCCCCAGAGGCCAGACTAAGCTGAACCTTGAAAAATATTATTGCAATATGAACAAGCAGGGGAAAGGGTGCTTCATGTAGAATGAGAGCCAAGAAATGAAAACGAATACGGTCTGATGAAGCAACTGAAAAGCTTTTGGTAACTGCTGAGTGTAGGGTTCATAGGAGGAGTGGCTGGAAATGAGGCTCGGGAAGTGGACAGGAAGTGTGAACTTTGTTCTGAAGATGATGGAGAGCCGACGGGAGAGACTGGGCAGGAAGTGCTAAATTAGATTTGTGCTTTGTCTGGCACATGTATGGGGGGAGCACGGGAAGGAGCTGAGGCAGGAGGCAGGCAGGTATCTCAGAGCAATAATCCCGGAAGGAAATGATGAGACTATGTGTAGGACTATAGCGCTTGCCAGGTAAAGTGGGATTCAGGCAAAGGTAAAGCCAAAGAAACTGACTCTGATTGAAATAGACAGTAAATTGGAATGGTGATAGAAATTAGCATAGGTGCCCTGCAGAGAAATATTGGGTCTGCGAAGGTGAGATATGTGAAAGGCTGAGCTGAATGAAATTCTCTTAAAATAACATCCTTCTCTTTCAGTGATTCTGTGTTCACATATGTATATATCCTTCAGTTCTCTCTTCAAAATTTCCCCATCTCCATGCTCATCCCCATCTGGCCTTTTGCTCCTCATTTTCCCCAACCTCACTATACGAAGACATTCTGTGCTTTACCTTCAACATGCAACCTGCAATTTATCCCTGCAGTTTACTGCCCAATCCTCTCTGCTCTGCTCTTCCCAAAGCTTCCCACCACAGAAGGCCAGGTTAAGCCACAAGCCTTTCACAAAGCTTTCCCTGACGGCTCCAGATAACCCTCCCTCTCACTGGGTTTTCTGTCATATCTACAGTCAGTTCCAAACAATAAATAGCTTAGTAAATATACTGCCTTATTGTTTCTTACCCAAGAAAATGACAAATTTTTAACTTGTGGGCAAGGGCCTTGTCTTCTATGTCTTTTGTTTAGTCTGTGAAATTTAGCATGAGAGAGAAAAAAAGTGGTAGTAACACAGAAAATAGAGTAGAATATATAATTTGCATTTACAATACAATGATTGAGGCCCTATCCAAGGTACCACAACTGAAGGAAAATTGAAGCAATCAGCTATCGTCTAAAGCAGACATAGGAGGAAAAATTGAACTTGGAGATGTTTTGCAAATTTCAAGAGAAACATGCACAACGTGGTATTTAGAGAACTGTCATGTGATGGAGGGATGTAGACCTGTTCTGTATCACTAGTGTGTAAAACCAGGGCAATGGGTAAAAATTATAAGAAGAGGGTTTTCAGCTCAACATAAAGAGGTGCTTTTTAAAGTCACAGCTGTGCAAAGGTGAAGCGGGATATGCTTTTTTTTTTTTTTTTTTTTGAGACGGAGTCTCGCGCTGTGTCACCCAGGCTGGAGTGCAGTGGCGCGATCTCGGCTCACTGCAAGCTCCGCCTCCCAGGTTCACGCCATTCTCCTGCCTCAGCCTCCGAGTAGCTGGGACTACAGGCGCCCGCCACCACGCCCGGCTAGTTTTTTGTATTTTTAGTAGAGACGGGGTTTCACCATGTTAGCCAGGATGGTCTCGATCTCCTGACCTCGTGATCCACCCGCCTCGGCCTCCCAAAGTGCTGGGATTACAGGCTTGAGCCACCGCGCCCGGCAACGGGATATGCTAAGACGTTGTAAGTTCCTTACTGCAGACATCCAAGCAGAAGCTTTAGAACCAACAGTAAGTTGTGTCAGTGCAGGGTAGTGGTTAGAGCATAGACTGTTTCCTAAGCTATAAAATGAGAATAATAAGACCTCACAGAACTGATGTCAGGACTAAATAAGATAACACATGTAAAGTGTTTAGCAGAATCAATTAATGGCAGCTCTTGTTATTTTGAAATAATTGATATAATAAGAGAATTTGCACATCAAATGGGGGAAGCATCAAGTTAGATATTTTTGAAGTCTCTCCCAAATCCAAGTGTCTATAATTGTAAGATAATGAGTACTTACTGGTGAACCTAGATTTATAGAAATGGTATATCCTTTGTGGATGGCTGGTATCACATGGCTTTTACTTCCCTTGAGGATTACAATGATCATTTTGGCCCCAGAGCAGCAGTAAGAGAAGAATCACCAGAAAGATACTAGATCTAGAAGAGCTGATTCATAGCTGGGAGCAGAGAGTTATTAAAAGATAAATCAGGCAAGAAATTAGAAATTAAGGTTACCAAGTCAAAAACGTACAGTCAGGAATAGATAGGGGGTCAGAGTCCAGACTGGTAAGACACAGATTAAAGGGCATATAGAAATAAGAGTTTGTAGGAGGCCAAATGTAAAAACCAGTCAGACAGGTCTGGTGGAGTCATCAGCAATCATTATGATAAAAATTTAATACAGGGCAAGCATTGCTTCACCAAGGACCCAATGACACATTCCCTGGTGGAACGGGGCTCTGAGTACCCCTTTTTAAATCTGCCAAAGGCACACCTATGGGGAGGCAGCCCATGGAACTTTACAAAGGCCATTATATCCCAATCCTGTATCTGCATAGGGAGCTGCTGAGCACGTGTCTTAGTTATTGCATCTTTACTTTTTCATCCCAGGCTGCTGGCACCAAGTGTGACTTTCTTCTCCCACCACTGTTTCTCCAGTTCACCCTTGGGGGCAACTCATCTGCTGTTCCCGTCTTTGTTTCAGTTTTACTTTCACCCTACCTCATCCATTCTTTCATTCATACTAGCTTTGGTAACGTACTTCCCCTCCCCAGGGTCTGATCTTGACTCACCCTCTGCTTTTGTTTCTCCACTGCCATATCAGCACTGATATCTTGAAAGGGCATGACCTGCCATTCTGCCTGAATTATAACTACCAGTCCAGAGGCACAGAGATCTCTGTACCCACCCTGTGACTAGGTAAGAGGCCAGGAGACAGCTGTGGAGGAGTACCACTTCTACTGGCTTTCTGTAACTCCTGGGTGGCCCAGCTTCCTCATGGCAGCTTCCCCAGAGGGGCCTCAATTCAACTAAAAGAATAGTTTGGGCATATACAGAACATGGGCCTTTCTCTTCCACAGCCACCAACAGCAAAGCATTTTAAAGAGTCTGTAAGAACACATGGGAACCCTGTTAATAGCCCAAGGTTCAATTCTACCCTTCTCTCACCCTTTTTTTTTTTTTAAACGAAATCATTCTGTTGTCAACTTTGGTGAGAGTTAGCTGTGTTCGACTGAAGCAGTAATTTGACAAGAGGTGTCTTCACTGTCACTCAAATTGTGGAATAGAGCTCTTAGCATATGCAGGGTTTGTTCTCTCTGCCACCTCCATCTCCTCTTTGTGAAACTCTGCCTTCCCCTTGGAGATACGCCTCCTTAAAGATTAAGAAGAAAAAAACACCCAGTCCTAGAGGTCAGGAGGGCATGTGCTTAAATCTACAATGAGTTGGTGAGTGTCTAAGATTCAAGATGAGTTTTAATCCCAGGGAGACTCTTCAGGGACAGGGAGGGGCAAGATATCATGACATAGGGAGCAGCATGGGCTCTGTTGGCAAAGGCTCCTTCCTTTTTTCATAAATCAACCCGCGTGATTTAATTCCTCGTAGAGGATGATGAATGAAAGGCTTTGAGACTTGGCACAAAGCTGGGCTTGGTGCAGGACCAAGATTGCTAAAATGTCTGCCTGACTTGTCCCCGTGGTTGAGAAGCAGGGAGGACTCCTGGGTGCATTTCTGGCCCTGACTGCTGCTCAGGCCACCAGAGACTATGGACAGACATGTCCAATTCCAGACATTCTGGGAAATTGGGGCTAGCCAAAATCTGGATTTTGTGCTGATAAAACCTCGTGATTGGGAGTATGAGTTTTAGAATCAGAGACACCTGGAATTTTAGCTTGTAACCTTCAACAAGGTGTATAACTTCTCCTTCTATAAAATGGGGATGAAATACCTACCTTAGAGTGCTAAGTACATGATAGCTGTTATTATGAGTATAGCGTGCATCTTCCCAAATGCACCTTGGGTTCCTTACAGAAGGACAACTGTAGGGTCTGACATTAGGGTTTATTTAGGAACTATGCTAACCAGAGAGAGAAACAGGAAATGGAAAGAGAATGTGTCTATTGACCCTTCTTTGGAATTGTAATCCTTTCTGGGGTCTCGTCCTCCTTACTGCCTAGCTCAGCCCTATTAAGCCCTATACTCCTGAGTCAAGATGAGTTTTAACGCCAGAGGGGGCTCTTCAGAGACAGCCAGGGGCAAGATATCATGACACAGGAAGCAGCGGGGCTTATTGTAAGTGCATAAGTCCCCTGGTGGGGAAGCTGAGGAGCTTGTGCATATCTGACTCAGAGAAGTCCTTGAGTTCATTGGAGGGAATTCCCTGCATGGCCTTCTCTGAATTAGTCCATCAGCAAACATTTGAGTACAGCAGCACGCCTGCCAGGTGGCTCTGGGCAGAGGAATATAAAAAGATGAACATGATGCAACCCCTGCTTTTGAGGGTTTGACCCAGAGGCGAGTATGGAAACAGATGAGTAAATTAATAGCAAGGATGTCATGTGAGGAGTGCAATAATGGAGATAAGTGGAGCGAATGAGTCATGGGAAAAAGGAGAGGGATGCCTGGCTCAACCAAGGCTGCCTCAAGAGGCTGGCCCTTCAGGGTTCACTGAAGCCCCCCAGATGTGAAGCCTTTCTGAGTCAACTCTCTTTTCCCAACCCACTGCCCCTTCGTACCACCCATCTCAGCATTTAAATATTTTGTTTCTTTGATGTTTATTTTATTCTCCTGGACCATCAGTAAATGAGGATTAAACGGAATGAGATGATGTTTATAAAGTGCCTGGTACAAAGCTGTGTTCAATAAATGCTGGTTTTCTTTTATTCCTTTCCTCTATGAGGGTAGTGTCTATGCTAGAGAGTGGGTTGAACCATAGGAAATTACCATTTTTGTAGGTGTAAAATGGTTGAATATTACTAATTTCATATGGTTTGAGTTCATATTTTTTTACATGTGCTTTATATATCTTTTTAATGGACAAATAAAAAGTTATATATAGTTATGGTATAAACATGATATTTCAATATATGTATACCAAGGGAATACTAAACGGAATGGCTAAATCAAGCTAATTAACATATGCATTACTTCATAGTTTTTTTTGCGGTAAGAAAACTTAAAATCTACTCTCTTAGCAGTCTTCAAGTATACAATGTATTGTTGTTAACCATAGTCACCATGAGGTACAACAGATCTTTTGAACTTATTTTTCCTGTCTGTCAAGTTAATATTTTGTTCATTGACCCAGAGTTGATTCACGGCTTAATTGATTTAGCATAGAAGAAAACATTTCTTACTGGCAAAGACTGAGAGAAAATGAGAGTCCTTGCTCTGTCTATTTGGCATGATTTTGACCACCACCTACTTGCTAGTCACTCTACAAGGAACTAGTGATGTAAAAATAGAAGGTCCCTGCCCTCAAGGAGATGACAATCCAAGGAAGTGACAGGCAAGAAAAGTTCTAATTTAATATGACGATTCGTGATGCAGAAATCCACACAATGTACTATGGAAACACAGGAAGGTGTGATAAAGAGCTCCCCCTAAAGGTCAGGCAAAGCTTCACAGACAATGGACATGAACCAGAAGCCTGCAGAGGCATCTTTCCCAAAGCCAGGCATTCCAGGCAAAGGGAAGAACAAAGTCAGAGAGACGCGAGAGGCAGCACACAGCAGTTTCCGGGGACCAGTGGGCCAGTGTCTCCAAAACAAATATGAAATTGGGAATGCAAGTACCCTCGTCCATATCTTTAGGAAGAAACCCGTGCCTCTAACCGGAGAGATACTGGTGGTCCTTCTTGCTGGGAATATGAACAGGATTTTCTCTGGGGGCCGTCTCCCCAGAGATGATGTTTGGCTGCTCCTTTGGGCCACAGGCATGTGCCCTTCCTCCAGCAGTGTCTGCAGTGGTCCCAGGCCCATGTCCAGCCTGAGGCTCCACTTGGCTCCTCTGACCATGGCCCTGCTCGTCAGTGACTGGAATTTCTCAGCCTTCCACAGGGCTGGTCCTCTCCTCTACCCTCCCATTAACTGCAAGCAACAAGCTCAGCTCTGCCACAAAAGAGGCTATTTCTTTGTCCTTCTTCTCATGGCCGTGTTGAAAGGCTGATGCTGGGGACAGCAGCTCTATCGATGTTATTGATGCTTCCATGGGCGGGGGAGGTAGGGAACTGATGTTGTTCTGTTAGACATGTGTGCGGGATAAATTGCTCGATACTCCAGCTCACTTCCACTTCCAAGGTCTTTATTATTATACAAGAGCCTAGCCCCTTACTCTGAATGTCCTGGGGCTGGGCCACATCCCTCCAGACTGGATTGAGGCTGCAGATCCTCCAGGGAGTGACAGGAAAGTGACCGATGCGGGAGGAAACGCAGAAAGTGGGAAGGAGCCAAGTCCCAAGGAAAAGAGGTCCCAGACAAGCAATGAACAATATTCAGTAGTTGAATGGAGGATGGGCACGGGCAGCGGGATGGGCAGAGTTGAGGAGAGGCTTGAGAAAGGAGGCAGGTCTTCTATTTTGCTGACTCTTGGAATTTTTACAAACACTAGGATTCAGATAGATGGATGGATGGATAGATGATAGATAGTAGCATCTGTATTTCCCTAATTAAACTTATTTTTCAAAGGATTTTTAGAAAGAAATTGGTCAGTCTAATGCTTTTCAGCCCCTCCCCTCTCCAACTCCCCAGCCCAGATTAATATTTCAACAGGGTGCCTGCACTCTCAGTAAATATACTGGCATCAATTGTTTGCTATAGCCCCTGCTCAAATCCGTCTTAGACGGTAATATTTTAAAGATGATTGGATCTTAGAACTGTAAGAGGTCCCTGGTGTCATGACTTTGCTGGCATTATCGGCTCAGCCATTGTCTTACCAAGCAATCTCCTACTGAAACGTGATGCTCCCCCATTCCCACCCCACACCACAGAGGAGGGAGCTGCACCAGGCACCCACGGAGGAGGCTCACTTAAGAATCAAGTGATGGGGAAGAATGTGGATGCCCCCCTCCCAGCCTGCCTGCATGACCTTGGGAGTGTGGGAAGGTGTCCTTGCAGCATCAAGGGAGGCTCCCAAGCTTTTTTCCCCACTTTCCCTTTCTTTTCACTTTTTTTTTTTTTTTGTATGCCTGTTGACAGTGTCATCTCTCAACTTGATAAACTTGTCAGAGGGAGCTCCGGGAAAGTGTGACACACAGGTTGGAGTGATTGCTGAGTATGCAGGGAGAAGAGGCTGGGGAGCTGCGGGCGGTAGTGGAACGTTAGCCTGGGGGCAGGCAGATGTTCTGGGGTGTTTGTGGCTCTCAGGCAATGTGCACCACTCCCACAGTGCAGTCTTACCAGACTAGGGCCCTGGAAGAGGGAAGTCATGGACCAGAGTGCAATGTGGGTGAATGGCACCAGCCAAGCAGTGTGTGAGGCTGGGTGTGTGCACCACTGTGAACCATGTGTGGGGCTTGCATGGGGGGCTCTTCCCAAGACAGACCACCTGTGGCTGGCTGTGTGGGGCAGCTGAGGGTTGAAGGGCAGAGTGCATTAGCCCTCTCAGGATGAGGCAAACTAGAAACAATGATGTGGGTGTTTCTTCTGAACCCTTCTACCACTTTCTTCCTGAAAGGTATTTTTCGGATGCCCACCTGGAATCCATAATCATTCCTAATCATGGAAGTTTAAAAATTATCCAAAAAGTATTCTTTGAGTTTAAAGGGTAATTTAGCAATCCCCGTATTCCTCAGCCTGACACAGTGCATTATATGTCACTGGCATTCAACTGATATTAATCAAACAAATGTCAGGTCAGCGAGTGAAACTCAGAACCTCATTTTTGCCTGACTTAAAATGCTGGGGTGTGGGGATAATCCATATTAAGTCATGTGGGGTGTGAATTTGAATACCAGCTCTTTGAATACCAAATTACTTCTCTCTAATCCTCAGTTTCCTCATCTGTACAATGAGAGATTTGAAAATGCATTACTGAGGACATCATCCAATAATCTAACTTCTAGATAAAAATATGAACCGCTGCTGTGGGGATCAGTACCGCAGTGTGAGGAAAGGGGGTTTGAACATTGCAAAGCTCAGTACAAATTCAGGAGGACTGTCCTGGGCTTCTCAACTAGCATAGGTTCCCTTATTACAGGTTCCTACAGCACCACAACATACACTCACAACCAGGCCCACCTTCATTATTCTCTCTGGAGGGAAGGACTTGGCACTCCGCCGGTAGAACAGGTGTCTTCTTTTTTCTATACTATCTAATAGTATAATAATCTTCTGTCCCAGTGTCTCTGAGTGATTAGAACACATCTCAGGTGCTGCCTTGAAGAGCCGAGGCCAAGAAATTCACCTCACCTAGGAAGTGCAATAATTGCTTTATGGTGCCCTGCCTAGAGTGTGATACTTATATTATAAAATAGGATTTCGGTCTAAAACTAAGGGAAGTTGTCAGAGCTCAGTATTATTGATACAAATGTGAATGACAATACTGACAGCTTAATGTGAAGAGCTCCGGTTGTGTCCAGGTTTCCACACTGGGAGAGAGGTAACATTATTAAATTAGACCAGTGACAATACCCAGAGAGGGAGGGAATTATCCTCTCAATTCATCGGATCACCTTTTTGGCCTTCATAGAAAGAGAGCAACATATTGGAAGCACAGTGTCGCTAAAGACACACACCACACACAGAGGGATGAAACTGCTAATAGAATTAATATATTAATTAACTGAGTCATTGAAGAGCTCTACTCCATCAAATAATATGGCAAATAAAAGTCACCCCGTTATTATTATTCACAGATTATACTCATGTTCAGATAATGATAACATTTGAGTTTGAGTTGTCAGCATCATGTCAAGGAAAGAGCGGGTAGAATCTAGAAGCTTGGGGTCTCATTCCTAGTTTTACACTGAACAGCCTCATGACCTCTGGGCCTCAGTTTCCTCAACTGCAAAATGAGGGGGTTGGACCAGAAGACTTCTAAGGTCTCATCCAGGTTTGACATTCTGAAGTTCAGCATTGAGTGTCATTTCATTGGTCTTTGTTGATGCAGAAGCCACTTCAGGACCCTACGGTGCCTGCATCGCCATTTTGAACATCAATGGCCTTTGTCTGGGAGAGTGTCAGCTACGGAGAGGACTGATTAATAGAATATGAGATCACAGGGCAGACTGTTGTCGCTTTCTTCTTTTCTGCAGCACTTCTCTCCTTGGGGAGCTAAATAAGACTGGTCAGTTTTGCTTCTTTTTTTATTTTCTGGTTTTTATCTATACCTCCAGCAGAGATTTTGGTTTTTCATTTACTTTCACTGCAGGTTTCAATCTTCCCCACCCCCAAAACAATATCCTCTACCCTGTTGCACGAAATAAAAGAAAAGCTTCAAATTGGCTCTGCCTCCTTAAGCTTTTGGAAACTTTTTAATGTGCAGGTCTACAAAAACCTAAATTTGGGGCCTGCACTATTCGGCGGTATCTCTTTGCCTCAGAGGAATCTTCTGGCTTTTCTCCATTTCAAAGCACCTAGGTCCACACAAATGCTCTCGAAGAGAGAGCTTTTTTTCCCCCCTTAGCAAAAATTCAGGTCTGTCACCAGGAAAGAAGAGGTTTTTCTGTGGAAATCTTCCTCATGCTGGTTATAAAGCCACTCACATCTCAGTATGAACTCTGCTAGCTTGCTCCGTTGTCTTTGTGAGTGAGACACGAAATCCACACAAAGGTATAAAGAGCTGATCCATATAAAGATTGCTCCCTGGATTTCCATTGGGCAGCAGCTTTCTGATGACTGCATCTTTGCCGTAGACAGCTGTGCAATTGAGACAACAGCAGGACTCCAGATGTGCTGGGACTTGCTAGGCAACAGACTTAGAAGTTCGGCCAAATCAGCCCCAGATAATGACCAGGAAAGGAAAAAAAAAAAAAAAAAATGCAGGGCTGGTCCAGAGTCTTTGTGTTATTTAGGAGCTTGGGGATTGGCCCAGGACAGAGATGGAGCAAGTTGCAATGGAAGGTCTCCTTCTCATAGAATGTGTAAAGTCTTTTCTTTGGCTACAAGAAACTTGTGGGACAGTGGAGTTAAGAGGCCCTATCTGCAGAGGTAGCACAGCATAGCAAAGCAGTTAGAAGCCTGGGCTCATGAGCCGAGCCAGTCTGTTTGAATCGTGGCCCTGCCTCTGACTAGCTGTATGACTTTGAGGCTACTTTGTAGTGTTTACGCTTACAAAGCAATTAGAACATGCCTGACACACTTAATCATAGCTGCCTCTCCTTTTACAAGGAGGCGTTTAACAACTAGCAAGGCACAGGAACTAGATAAAGATCAAACAGTTAGTAGCTAATAAGGGTTAGTCTAAAACCCAGTTCTACCTCCCAGTCGAGCATTCTTTCCACCACACCAGCATCTCCAAATTCACCTGATTGTAAGAATCATTTGGTTGAGCGACTCTTGAATGGAGTCAGGAGCCGGAATACTCATCAAATGCTCCATGTGAGTCTCAAAATGCAAAGGATGAATTTGAGAAAGACCCTCACTACACCACAGTGCCTAAGATGAAATTTCTCACAGAAAGGAGCTCATAAATTCATGATGCATCTCCCTCTATACACACAGAAGATGGAAAAACAAACCATTAATCTCAAGGAGTAAAGAGGACCCCAGAAAGAAAATCTCAACAGTTCTTGGTCATTGCCTTTGAGCACACAGAATAACCAACTTTTCGCAGAACTTCCAGGCGGGGAAAAAAAAAATTGTTTGACTCACTATGTGTGATCTCTAATAACAATGGTTGAGAAGGGTTGTAATGGCTCTCTCGGTCATATTTTAGTGAGATCAGTCGGCTCTGGGGTGATCTGGCTTTTCCTGGGTCTTCGCTAGAAAGTAGGGAGCTATTTGGGGCTCGTACATGTCAGGCATTCAAAGGAGAACACAGAAAAAGGGCCCCTCAGGTGGGAACAGAAGAGAAGCAGATGGTAAAAAATGTTCTTGGTGTCTCTTGAACATGAACGCCCTGGAAACTTTGTTAACTTTTGGTTTTTATGGTTACTTTGGGCAACCACAAAGGATAACAGAACTGTGGTAGCAGCTATGCTGGGAGAGAAGCACGTGTCCTAAAGCATTTTAGGTACAAAGGCAGGTGGCTTCAGATCGACTGCAGGTTACAAAATGGAAAAACCCATTGTCGTTTTGGACTTTGCAGGGAGCCGGGAGTAAATAATACTTCTCATATAGCTTTAGCCCCGTGCTATCTTAATTGCAATCTCTGGTGAGATTTCGAGTTATGCGTTTTTAACAAGCAAACCATAAAATAAGGTTTAATCTCCCAGAGCCCTGGAGTTAATTTATCTGTCCACAGGCTAAGATCTTTTTAAAGGTTAAGAATGCTTGGGTTTTCTTTCTAGGTCTCTGGGTTGGCTGGAACGCCTGCGGGTATCTCCTATGGCTGGCGGCTGGAATCTGGCTTTCATCAGTGCTAAAGACCCAGCCCTTAGGAATCTCTGCAATAAGAATCAGGTGTTGGATTCAAGAACCATACCTCGTCCTCACAAGAGAAATTTATCTTCCTTAGGACCCTGTCTGTGGCAGAAAACACACGTGATTTATCCTTAGAAGAAAAGGAACTGAGTCTTCACTCTACAACGAGGAACCGTGGGATTTGGGGAAAACTATTTATCTGCGCTTCAGTTTCCTTGTCTGTAAAATGGGCATAATAACATCTCTCCTGGAGTCGTCACAAGCGTTCTGTGAACATTAAATGGTATGGGGATGGCTTTTATAAAAGGATAAGGCACACAATAGTTGTTAAACAACTCATTTACTCACCTATTCTTCCAGGGGGAGTTCGGTGCCTTTTCAAAGAAGATTTGCTGAGGAAGCCATGCCTTGGAGAAAGTTGCCAGTATTCAGAGCACATCTAAAACCCAATCCTGCCTCTCAGCTGGGCAGCACAGATTCATTGCCGAGATAGAAAGAGCACGGGTTATCACTCAGGCGTTGGGCCTAGCTGCCTTGCAGAATAGATACATAGTCAGCTCTCTGTACCTGTGGGTTCGGTATCCATGGATTCAACCAATTGCAGATCAAAAATATTTTTTAAAATGTGTCTGTATTGAATCTGTACAGACTTTTTCTTGCCATTATTCCCAAAACATTAGAGGATAACAGCTCTTTACATAGCATTTACATTGTATTAGGTATTATAAGTAATCTAGAGATGATTTAAAGTGTACAAGAACATAAACATCCATGGATTTTGATATCTGTGGGAGGTCCTGGAACCAATCCACCACGGATACCGAGGGACGACTGCACATGCATAATTTCTACTGTTCAGTTCAGCAGGGCCACTTGCCCCGGTCAGAGCACCTTTCCAGCCCTCGCTAATTACAGGAGGATTTGATGACTACTCCAGATGAACCAGTTGAGGGTCTACTCTCATCCATCCTGCATAGCTGTACCCCATGGGAACAAAATAAGGGGAGTCTGTTTGTGCTCCTGGTGGAGGTGAAGGAGGAAGGTTCCAAAAAATGAGCTAACATGGCCCATTATTTATAGACCACCCTACAGACTTCCACCACCTGGAATTCATAGCCCCCTTGACTGGCGTTTCCACCTTCAAGTCCTGTTACAACCCTCCCATCTTGCCTTCCTCCCCAAGGCACTGTGCCCTTGCCCCTGGTCATATTTGCTGTCCTCTGCTTTGATGATTCTTCTTGCTGGATGGCCTTTCCCTTTTATCTCCTACCAACTCATTTTACCACTACCTGTGAGATCTCAAACACACAGCCACCTCTTTCAGAAAGCCTTCTCAGATTAATCCCATCCCTCTCTCACTCCCATCATCACCCTTTTCCTGCAAATCCCTTGGCATTGGTATATTTAATAGATTTATCATAGTCATCCCTCATCAAAGTCAGCATGGCCCGGGTTGAGGATGGTGCTTACTTAACTAAGAGTCCTTGGGAAAAGCAATTCTGTGTTCTGTGCTCCGCTCCCTTGGAGCCTGGCTGAACTTACCCACAGGGAAGCTGCAGATGAGTAGAGATCAGGTTCAGGAGGTAGGGGAAGTTAGTGCCGTGGCCCAGAAATTCTCCCAAGCCCCACATTAAAGTGTGTTTACATGTTCCCAGCCTTCTCAGTGGCAAGCCATGTGGCGGGCATAAAGGACTGGGGAGTATGTGTCAAAAGGGAACAGAATTGTTTCTCTAAAATATAGTACTAATCCCATCACTCTGCACCTCGTAAGTCTCCCCTGGCTTCCCATGATACAAAAAGGAAAAGCCACGCTCCTCAGCCTGGTAGGCAAGCCTCACGCAGCTGCACCCCCTCCCTGCAATGCCTCCCTCTCATCACTCTCCTCCCCTAACACCCCATCCCCTGGATTGCCCTTAGGCTCAAACAATACCTTCCTAACGTACCCAAACACACTAGTACTGCCACTGCTCAGCACCTTTCTTTCGTGGTTCCTTCTGTCTGGAACTTCTTTTGCCATCTTTCCACCTGCCCAAATGTAATGCAGGCAGCTGAAATCATACCTCCATGAGGCTTTTCTCAGATCTTCCCCAAGTCAGAATCAAGTTTGCCTTCCTGAGGCTCTCGCAGCGTGTTGGTTTTTTCTTCTCTTACACGTACAGGATGCCACCACCTTCTACGAGAGTTACCAGTACAGAGGGCCGCTTCCCTGCTGGGCTGGAACCCTGCCTTCATCCTGCCACCTAGTTTCATACCTGGCATTCAGAAGTCACTGAACCAACGTGGAGCGGAATTAAAGTTACTAAAGGAAGCTGCAGGACATCAGGAAAACCCCACGACCTTCCTAACTCTTCTACCACATCCTCCCCTTCCCGTACCTCTCTTCAACCCAGCATCAGCACCCATTTCCTGCAGGCAGAGCTCCTCCTCTGTGTCCTCATCCTCGTGGTGTTTGCAGGCCACACAGGCAGCCAAGGCCTCCTGTTCGGGACCTGCTCCTGCCTCCTTGGCCCAAGACAGGAGCCCGGCAGCTGCTGAAGCTGGACCCATGAAAGGGAAACCTGTGGTCCGTCTCCACCTCCCTCACGTGCCTCCTGAACAGAGACTCGGCCTCTCCCATTTGCTTTGTCAGTGGCTTTGAAGCTATTTGGGAGACACCTTGAGACAGCTGGGGAAACAGCAATAATCTAGTTGAAGTGTCTGACACTCTGGACTGGTGGCATCTTGGCAGGGAGGCGGTGGACACATGGGGGCTGTTGCTGGTTTCGTCTGTGATATGTATTTTACTGGCTGTCGATATCTACAGGGAAAACGCTCGCAGTGAGGTTCGCCTCTGCTTCCTCCCTGGAGTGTGTTCATGAGAAATTGGTTTCTGGGCAGGGAGGGGACAAGACTCCTTCTTTTTCATCACTCACCTCGAGGGCATTTGGTGGGGTTCGAGAGAGGAAAAGGTGAAGGGAGGGAAAGTAAGTTGGAGGAACCACCGGGGTGTGAAAAGTCAGAAATATCTCCCTGAGCCAGCGACTCCTTTCAGAGTGAGGGACTGAGCCCTCCTTCCTGTCTTGATTTTTTCTTCTGCTGTTACCCTCAGTCCATTTTCTCACTTTCTCTCTTTACTCTGGAGCTCATTGTCACTGTCCCATCTCTGGGCATCTCAGGGGGTCCTCTGAGCCCAAACAAAGCCAGAAACTGTCCCTTGGAAATCAGAGCAGAAGGCCCCCAAAATACCAAAGCTCACAGCAAGAACTTGCTGACAGAGCTGACCTGGCACCCGGGAATGGGAGGCTGCGGCTTTTCCTATCTCCCCGCTCCAAGTGGCTCCCAGCACCCCCCCACCCCATTCCCATTTTGGCCTACCCTCACACACCATCCAGTCATCCCAGTCAACCCCTTCCCAGGTGCACCTGAGTCATAGCATCTCCTCAAGCCCCCCACACCGCCCCAGGCCAGGGCCCCAGCAGGCTCTCCCACACCCCACTCCAGGCTGACTTGACTGTGTGATCGCTGGAAAAAGTTAAATGCTCTTCCCTTCATTATCAGAAAGAGTTTTATTCTGACTGAAGTGAACAATATGAAGAGACACTACAGAGCTCTGGCGAAGGATGAAAAGTTTCTTATATCCACAGAGCCACACTTCAAAGTGTCCTGTGAAAAGGTTCCACTTTAATTAGGGGGAGGAAATTGCCATGTAACTTAATTAATATCAAAAACATTTTTTCCTTCAATACCAGAAAGAAAGATGGCTACAGTGAATGTGGACGGGCCTGCTCGTGGCCAGCATAATGATAAACTTTGTTTCTAATTACTCCAAATACATCCCAGGTTCAATTAAGAACTCTAAAGCCATGGCGGGTTCTTTGACACAATGGAAGCCTTCCTCCTCCATCCCTGATGCACTGGCCTTTATACAAAATAAAGTGAAGGTCTGAGATGGTTATAGTTCAGAGGGGAACACAGAAACCCTGTTTTATTTCAATGATCTAGGAAGCATTTGCAGGAAGTGCTTTGGGAGAGTGGGATCATCAGCTCCAAGTGCCTTTGATGGACATGCTCCTTCCTCGAGGAACCCTGTCCCTGTCATGTCACCTTCCTCCCTCCCAGCTGCTCTAAGGGAGACTTGGGCATTTGCCAGGTTTCCCTTGTCTCTTCACAATCAAGCCATCAGGTCTCTCCTACCTCCAAATTATCTCTCAAAACTGTCCTCTTCTCTACTGCCACCATACAGAGTCACTTCTCATCTCCCCCAAATGATTTACAAGTAAGTTCCTCACTGGTCTTTTCATTTTCCTTCTTGCCCGCTGGAGCCTAGTCTTCAGCCAACAGCCAAACACCTTTTACAAGTCATAACATCATGCTTTCCTCTGCTCAAACACCTCTGATGCTGTCTCGTCATTCTTGGGAAGAAAACTTAAAGATTCCTTAGCAAGGACTACCAAGACCCTGTATGATTTTGCCCCTGCCTGACTCTCTCATCCTTGTTCTTGACCACTAGCCAGAGTGTCACGGTCTTTGGCTTGGTCTTCCTTCTGTTTGGGACACTGTTCCCACCTGCTTCACCCGCTAGATCTCAGCTGAAATCACTCCGATTTATCTTTTTTGAGTCCTGACTTCAACATTGTTTACTCTGGGAAGGATTATGAGACACCATTTTCCCCACCTCCATCTAAGTTAAATCCTCGTGTTATATACTCCCATAGACTACTACACTTCTTTGAAACACACATCAGAATTGTAATCAGTTAACTGTGTGGCCAAATACTGGTTTGATATTTTTCTTTGCCCCTGGACTGTAAACCAGGTGGAAGCAGAGACCATGTCTTTTTTGTCACAGTTATTTGCTCAGCTGCCCAGTCAGAATCATGGAAAACAGTGTTCTAATCTCCATTGGATCATTTCAATCACATAACAAGCCAGTGAGGTGCACCATCTTATTAAACCCATTTCACAGATATAGAATTTGAAGTACAGAGGTCAGATACTCTCAAAATCACACGGGTAGCAGACAGCAATGTTGCTCCTGAGTCCTGCTTTTCATCACTGTGCTATGCTCACACAGGAAGAACCACAATACATAGTTGTTGAAGAAGGAAGGAAGCCAGGAAAATGGATCTCGAATAGTTAGAGGAGAACCGGTCAGAAGATACTAGGTATGACTCTATGGACCCAGCCCTCCAACTCATGGAAATGCCTCATCCTGCCCAACACAATCTGTCTTCAATACTCCCAGAAAAGACTCCATCTTCATCACTTACTAGGAAGGAGCATAACCTGAGAATGTTAAGACATGGGTTAAACTCAGCAATTTTTATCTCCTCATTCTTTACTCCCAACCAGGCTTCTAGTTCACCCCATTTCCTCAAACCTGAGAATATACAATAAATGCATCGAGTAGGGCCACAGTCCCCAAATCATGTAACAAAGTGTCTTGGGTCACCATAGTGAACTCACATTCCTGTAGTATATGTTAATTTTTGAAGAGGGAGACAAAGATACTCAACTTCCACTAAACATGGAGCAAATTACTAACTAAAGGTAGTTTATAGTTTCAACATTAGATCTCCCGATTTCCTGTCTGTTAGGTCATATCTTTTTCAAAGGTGTGTTTTCTGTGGTTGCTGCGATAAGAAGTCCTGCATAAAAATCACTGTCAAACAGAAAGTGTTGGTGTCCAACATTTGAGAAGTTGTGCAGTGCCCAACAGGTGCACACAGCCCATTCCTATGTAATTATTGTTTAGGAATGAAATAAAAATGTTCTTTCAGTTCATAATGTTTTCAAATGGCTATTAAGTTATTGGGACATTAACACTTATAAAGTTGTTTGACTCTAGCTATTTGAAAAAATGCAGCTGTTAGTTCTTTTGTCCTATGGGTACCATGAAAAACTACTGATAGACTAAATGCTGTGAACCAAACAAGTGTGGGAATCTCTGGGGTAGGGTGTCAGAGGTATGCATAATCGGGCAGACAAACTAATATCATAGATATATTAGGTAGACTTCCCCTGAGACAGGATCACCTTGATAGGACGTAATTTTTCCCTAAGGTGATGTCATCTTGACAGATTACTTTACAGTGAGTTAAGGTAAAAGGGAAGAACCAAGCCCCCCCAGAGCCAAGCCCCACTGGGCTCCCAGCACAAAGGCTTCTCCCAGATGTGCGCACACATCCAACCGCAGACAGCCCGTTGCAGCCCAGCCCCAAGGCTTGAAGGACAGGCTTGTAATTGACAGTATCTCAGCTGCCCTCGGAGAGCACTGCCTCGAGCCAGAGGTCTCTCCACAACAGCAAAGAAAAGCTTCTTAACTTCCTGCGCTTCACGCAAGGCAAGGCCGTCTGTTATCAGCCACAGATGGGAGCCTCAGCAGCCACCCACTCTGGAGAGCTCGGTGGAAACAGGCTTGGCAGATGGACAAAACGGACAAGATGACAAGTGCTGTTAAATAGCAACCCGCAGGTTGTTGTAACACATGCTTGGGACCTTGCTCCTTGTGGGCTCTCCTGTGCCCGTGCACGGGGGCTGCTGTATCAGGGGATGCAGTGCTCCCCAAAATCCCGGAGGCTGCTGTGCAGCCACCCTCATCCTCTCCAGAACTCGGCAGACACAGGCGCACTTCCGGCCCTCCTAAGCTGTCTCCTAGCAGATCCTCCCTTTTAATGCCCAGGTCCTCCCATGGAGAGATAAAGACCCACAGGAGAGGTGTTTGGGTCATAGCAGCCGATGCCTTGTGAGTGGCACCGTGATGTCCCTGCAGTAATGAGTTGCATTCTCTCTGTGGCCAGACTGGATTAGTTCTCACAGGAACGGATTCATTCCCCTGAGAGTGGCTGTTTTGTGTGTGTGTGTGTGTGTGTGTGTTTTGTTTTTGTTTTTTTTTTTTTTTTTAATGCCAGAAAGCTTCTGGAGTCTGACCTCTTAGCAAGTATCTACCACCCTTTGACCTTCTTTGCCATGTTATGTGGCAGTGCAAAATCCCTAGCCAGAAGGCAGGGCCATGACCTTGAACTTCCCAGCCTTCAGAGTCCTGCATTAAATAAGCCTTTTATCTGTATAAATTAAAGGGGGAAAACCCCCCACAGGAAGGAGCCTTTCAGTTTGTTTCAGATGCCTGCGTTCACTCACTCATTCCCGTGTGGGGGACACCTACATGCCAGGCACTATTCACCTTCCTCATATCCTTTTTCTGAAGAACTCAGTGGAATGCGCTCCCTGTGCCATGCACACCCCGAAAGGTCATAAATGGAATGGTCAGGAGCCCTTCAGAGATGCAAGGTCCTCCGTCTTACCACTCAACAGGCTGATGAGTTGAGGTTTCTAATTTCTAGAAAAGGTGTTGTCCTCTTGCTCCCCTAACAACTGTCTCCTTTCTCCAATCCAGGAGAGCTTAACAAAAGCTATTTGGGGCCTTATTCTCTCCTCGTCCCACCTTGAAGGCCCTGGGGTCTGTCTAGCAGAGGGAGGCAAACCCCGGCCAGCCTCTCACCCTGTGCTGCCTAAAAGCGTGCAGCCTAGATCTGCCTCCTGCCTGAAGGCGGACCTGGAGGAAGGAAGACAGCGACAAGAGCTGCAGGCAGCTTCCCCTTTAGGTGCACCCAGAGTCCCGTGTTTGGGAGGCTTGCAGCTTGGCAGCCTCCCAGAGCAGACCCACTGCCAGAAGTATGTCGCTAGCTTCTTTCATCCGAGCCAGAGATGTCTGTCATATCGTCATCCCCCCAGCTGTAGGACTTACTATAATTTCATACAGTTCTGTAGACAGATATTGAAAAGGCATCTGGAAAAATTGATAGCATATCAAGGCAAAGATTTCAGAAAAGTCATTTTTTAAATGTCCAGCCATAGGTACCAGCGCACAGTCCTCACAGACACACAGTCAAGGTCCCTGAAGGCCTGTTTCCTGATCTTAGAGCGCCCCCTTTGGAGATGATGCTCCTACTGCAACTGGTGGCGCAGGCTTCTCTCCACGCCTTGGAGGTGCTCTGGCTCAAGTCAAGGAGCAGGGAAAAAGCAAGAGATGGGGAAGGAAAAAAGGAAAAGGCGAAAGGGGGAGGGAGAAATGAGGCTGACCTCCAGGGAGCACCTTTCAGTGGGACAAGAAGCGCTTTACAACACTCGGCGTACACAATCTCGCTACGTCCTCACACACAAAATGAGCCTCCAGCCAGTTTATGAATGAAGACATGGAGAATTTAAGGAGCCCTCCTCTGAAGGACACACAAGGAGTGGCTGCCAGGGTTACCGTCCCGGTGGATAACCAAATATGTTGCATGCAGTTTGGTTCAGGAAAATCATGACTAGCAGCTGCTTCCTTCACATCTTGCTTCACAACGGCCTTTTTCAAATTCTCCACTGAAATCACAATGAGAAGAAACAACTGTGTCCGAAGGACTAAACGAGAAGTTTTCCAGCACTTTAGATGGAAATGGCGAGTACACCTGGAGTAACAGTAGTCAAGGGCAGGTTTTACAAATGTCCTTTTTCTCTGCATTTCCATGTTGTGCCTTCTCTCTGCCCTTAGTGATAGTGAACAGGTGGCAGCTGCCACAGCGTGCAAACAGCCCCAGACTCAGACTCAGAAACATGGAACATGTTCTGGCACAATAGGACCGGGTCTTCTGCAGGGTTTGGTCAGTAAGGAGAGAAACTGCTGAGCACGTTTTGATCGGTTTCCGGGAGGCAGTTTCAAGGGCAGTAGAGGCATTACCTGCCTCACTTTGCTAGGCAGATCCAGGGCCATATATAGAGAGACGGGTGGGGAAATTAGCTCTCATGATTATGGAGGCTGAAAAGCCCTCAGTCTGCCATCTTAAGCTGGAGACCCAGGAAAGCTGATGACATAGTCCAGACGAAACCCAAAGGCCTGAGAATCAGGAGAGTGAATGGTGTAAGTTTCAGTCTGAGGACAGGAGCAGACGAGATGTCTAAAGTCAGGCAGAGAGAACAAATTCTTCCTTCTTCTACCTTTTGTTCTACGTAGGTCCTCAACAGATAGGATAATGCCCACCCCCATTGGGGAGGGCAGTCTACTCAGTCTCCTGATTCAAATGCTAATGTTATCTGTAAATGTTCCCACAGACACACCCAGAAATAATGTTTAGGCAAATGTCTGGGTACCCAGACATCTGTGTCCTAGTCAAGCGGACACATAAAATTAACCATCATACCAGGGGATTACATGAAGAGGAACAGAGAACTACTCCAAAGTGCAGAGAGAAATCCAGGATCCTGGGGTGGGAAGCCAGGTCCAGAGGTGGGGGGCAAGTATTGCAGACAGGAACACAAGAAAAGAAAGAAGGTCATTCTTTAGAAGGATCTTGAATGCAAACTTTGTTGAGTCAAGGGTAAAGGAGCGGGGGGTCTTATCTGGAAGCATCTTAAAGACACAGCTGTTTGAGTTGGTCTGGAGATGGAGAGACCCAGAGGAAGAGCTACGAGTGCCCAGAATGGAGTGGGGTGGGGTGGGAGTGGGTTGTGTAGAGCATGGGCTTGCCCCTGACTGAACCCAAAGCTCTGTCTATTGAAGGAGCCTAGGATGAGAACAGAGGAAGTTGTACACTAAAGAATCCTCTTTGGTAGGCGCATGCTTCCCTGTGGGCCTGTGCTTGAGTGGAAGCCTGGCTCCCCTTATTGCTTCTTGGAAAGGAACAGACATCAGGGTTAGTGCACTGAGATCATCTCACCCATTCCTCTGCCTCCATACCCCAATGCCTTCAAAGCCTCTCAACCACACAAGGATGTATTCCACTTTGAGTAACAGAGAAGGCTGAAAAGAGTATTTCCATGCATGCCCTCCAAAAATAAGATCCTGGAATGCCAAGAGAAAAGGGATAAAAATAAGGTCTGGTTCAATGTCTGAAGAGAGACAGACTATGCTGAGGCGATTTCCAGGAGGTGAGCCTGAAGCCTGCCTCTGTCCTCAAAGTGCTGAACCCCTCTTTCTGTCTCATGACTGTCTCCAGGAGCCAAACACATCAGTGGGGCAGGGTAGAAAAGGTGGGTCTTTTTTCAGAGGGACAAAATGTAGGGGTACTTCTTCTGAAGGACCTTGCTGGGGAGCCAGATGTGGTGCTGGTGTCCATAGTATTTCCCTCTTCTCTGCTTGATTCAGTGAGCTGGGTTGGCCTGAATAGTGTTCTGATAAAGCTGAGGTCACTATTTGAGTCCTACATGGGCAAATCAACTCTTCAAAGAAGCAAGCACTGTTCCAAAACTCTAGACACCCAGAACATCACATATTACATGTAAGATATTGAATATTAAGTAATATTATTGAAAACATTGCCTATCACCCAGTGTCTCTTAAATGAAGTGCCACATGAGAAGTTCTTTTCAGGATTTAGAATGAGAACTTTTTTTTAATCCCCTAAGAATAGGGGTTAGTTGGGAAAGTACATTCCCCCTTTGAAATGATGAAAACTATGGTAACATGCCATGTTTCCTTTTTTTGCTTTAGCTACTAGGAAGCTCCAATCAGAGTCTGTACTAATTACAACAAATGTGTTAATTAATCTTTTGGATTAATATATTGGTTAACTCCCTTTTTCTCCAATCCCAACTTCCCTTTTTGTTTTCTACTTAGTTATCTTGTCTCAGACATCCTTTGTTTAAGCTGTTCACGCTATCTTTGGAAAGAGAAATATTTCTACAAGAGACAAGAGTCTACTTAATGGACATTCATGACCACAGCTGGAAAAGCCACACAAAGGGTCCATTTTCATGGCAGAAGCCCACGTTATATCAACACTGTCTTCGAAGACAAAGGACAGTCTTCTGTGTTTCTGTCTTTTCCCCTGCTACCACCCTCACAAGGACCAAGTGTCGAGGGCATTCTTTAATCTCCTCTATTTTAATTGGTGAGAGAAAGTGGTGCCACTCATCAGTGCTTTAAGTTGGAGGGATTTAATTAGATCTAATGACCAGATAAATAGAGAACTCTGAATAAGGACCTTTGGGGACTGAGTGGTGTGAAGAGGATTATGTTGTTATATTTCCCTGCCTTCGTTGCCATGGCTAAGGCCACAATGGAAAGAGAAGCAGAGCGCTAACAAGAATCAGATATGGATGCCATTGAGAGGGAGACAGGAGAGGACAGAGGGTCATCCTTGGGGCCATAGTGGAGAAGGCACTCCGAGCAAAGGGTGAGGTCCATGCAAAGGATGCAGTGAGAGTGAGCACTCACAAGGATTGAATGAATTGGGTCCACTGCCCAAGTATCCTTCCCTTTAGCTGATCCTCCCTTCCCAGTTGACCTGTGACCAAGCCATTCTGTCTCCCTGTGACCCTGGCATCTTTCTCACCTTTAAGGAAAGCCACAGGCCTGGTCCAAGAATGAGCAGAGCTATTCATTTGTCAGGCTTCCCCTGAGCTGATGCCGAAAACAACCTGTCCCCCTTGACAAGTTGCCTTTATCTAGTATGAGCAGGATCACTTTGAATATCCTTGTGCTGTCACTTAGGACCTGGAGTGTCAGGCATTTCTCTCCCCTCAAAGATCATCTGTCAGAGTTAGTACGGCATTCTGGTTCCAAGAGCCCTGAGGGAAAGTTTCTGGGAGTGGAGAGGGAGAGGGGATACAGGGAATGAAGTCAGTCTGCAAATACTCCACATCTGACCCATTCCCAAAGGCGGGTAGATGAATTCTTCCTGGAGAAAAGTCAGTCAGTGCCGCAAGTCTGGATAGGAGAAGAGAACATATATTGAGTATCCACCATATGTCTTGCATTTGGTCAAATGATCATCTATAATATCACCTAATTGTTACAACATCGGAGCCGGGTGCATAATACACCTGCAATAAACATATGTAATATGGGCAAATAATTAAATCACCCTGAGAGGTATCATGGTCCTTATTATACAGAAGAGGAAATAAAGTTTGTTCAAGTTCAGACACCCATAGAGTTACAACTTAAATCTAAGTCATTTTTTTCTGATGCCAAAGATCAATCGCTTTCCAATTTAACATGAGTCAAGACATTGGCCACAGCCCTTTCTAGCTCTCCTCCAATTCCTGCTCAAAACTAGATTTGTGTGTAGTTTATCCTTATTAGACCTCAGTTTGCTCACCTATAAAATGGACTGGTTGGAGCAGTGCTTTGAGATAAAGGAAGCAGGCACTGTCTTTTGCCAGAGATCCAGTAAAGCTGAGATAATTTGTGTGGAGACGTGGCTCATCTTTCCCCTAAATCCAAAGCCCTGCATTTGGTGATAAACAGCATTAATGTGATGTTAACTCTATTTATACAGTTTTCTGCCCCAGGAGATGAATTTACATATGTGCCAAATGTGCTTCAGCAGTACCCAACAGTGATGCTTTATTTTACTGCCTCTGGCCACCTGGTAGCAGCTCAGTCTACTAAGGAAGGAAGCATCATGCACACTCATGCACTCATGTGTATGCACACACACACAGCCACACACACAATGCATCGCATCCACTCTGGAAAGACAGTGCAGCAGGAGACAGATGGGGAAGGGGTAGGAAGGCCCCATTATACAAAGATAAATGGCAACTAACTCCTTGTTCCAAATCTCTGTAAGATTTGAAGAAAACCACCAGAGTGACTTCAACCCACCATTTCTCAGAATTATTCAGAGGAAAGTAGAGTTTAGGGATGACATGACCTGGATCACTGTCTACATCTTCTACTTTAGTTTGGCCAAGGAAAGATCTTTGCAGATTTGAAGCTGAAAACACACTACTCAGTAAGCCCTATGCTATAGCCCAAGTGAGTCCTAAAGTACCTTGATCACCTCTCCATAGAAAAGTAGTTGTCCACTTTCATGGAACAAATTATTACGTTCCAGGTTCTTTTTTTCTTTTTTTTAAATTACACTTTAAGTTCTGGGGTACATGTGCAGAACGTGCAGGTTTGTTACATAGATATACACGTGCCATGGTGGTTTACTGCACCCATCATCCTGTCATCTACCACAGGTATTTCTCCTAATGCTATCCCTTCCCTAGCCCCACACCCCCCGACAGGCCCCAGAGTGTGAAGTTCCCCTCCCTGTGTCCATGTGTTCTCACTGTTCAACTCCCACTTATGATTGAGAACATGCAGTGTCTGGATTTCTGTTCCTGTGTTAGTTTGCTGAGAATGATGGTTTCCAGCTTCATCCATGTCCTTGCAAAGGACATGAACTGATCCTTTTTTATGGCTGCATAGTATTCCATGGTGTATATGTGCCATATTTTCTTTATTCAGTCTATCATTGATGGGCATTTGGGTGGATTCTAAGACTTTGCTATTGTGAATAGTGCTGCAATAAACATACGTGTGCACGTGTCTTTATAGTTAAATGATTTATAACCCTTTGGGTATATACCCAGTAATAGGATTGCAGGGTCAAATGTTATTTCTGGTTCTAGATCCTTGAGGAATCACCACACTGTCTTCCAAAATGGTTGAACTAATTTACATTCCTACCAACAGTGTAAAAGCATTCCTATTTCTCCACATCCTTTCTAGCATCTGTTGTTTCCTGACTTTTTAATGATCACCATTCTAACTGACATGAGATGATATCTCATTGTGGTTCTGATTTGCATTTCTCTAGTGACCAGTGGTGATGAGCTTTATTTTCATACATTTGTTGGCCACATAAATATCTTCTTTTGAGAAGTGTGTGTTCATATCCTTCAGCCACTTTTTGATGGGGTTGTTTTTTTCTTTCAAATTTGTTTAAGTTCTTAGTAGATTCTGAATATTAGCCTTTTGTCAGATGGATAGATTGCAAAATTTTCTCCTGTTCTGTAGGTTGCCTGTTCACTCTGATGGTAGTTTCTTTTGCTGTGCAGAAGCTCTTTAGTTTAATTAGATCCCATTTGTCAGTTTTGGCTTTTGTGGCCATTGCTTTTGGTGTTTTAGTCATGAAGTCTTTGCCCATGCCTATGTCCTGAATGGTATTGCCTAGGTTTTCTTCTAGGGTTTTTATGGTTTTAGGTTGTATATTTAGAAAACCCCATCATTTCAGCCCCAAATTTCCTTAAGCTGATAAGCAAATTCAGCAAAGTCTCAGGATACAAAATCAATGTGCAAAAATCACAAGCATTGCTATATACCAATAATAGACAAACAGAGATCCAAATCATGAGTGAACTCCCATTCACAATTGCTACAAAGAGAATAAAATACTGAGGAATACAACTTGCAAGGGATGTGAAGAACCTCTTCAAGGAGAACTACACACCACTGCTCAAGGAAATAAGAGAGTACACAAACAAGTGGAAAAACATTCCATGCTCATGGATAAGAATAATCAATATTGTGAAAATGGCCATATTGCCCAAAGTAATTTATAGATTCAATGCTATCCCCATCAAGGCTACCATTGACTTTCTTCACAGAATTAGAAAAAACTACTTTAAATTTCATATGGAACCAAACAAGAGCTGTATATCCAAGACAATCCTAAACAAAAAGAACAAAGCTGGAGGCATCATGCTATCTGACTTCAAACTATACTACAAGGCTACAGTAACCAAAACAGCATGGTACTGGTACCAAAACAGATATATAGACCAATGGGACAGAACAGACACCTCAGAAATAACGCCACACATCTATAACCATCTGATCTTTGACAAACCTGACAAAAACAAGAAATGGGGAAAGGGTTCCCTATTTAATAAATAGTGTTGGGGAAACTGGCTAGCCATATGCGGAAAACTGAAACTGGACCCCTTCCTTACACCTTATACAAAAATTAACTCAAGATGGATTAAAGACTTAAATGTTCCACATTCTTTGCTAGGGACTTCAAATAAATTAAGGCATTGAATTCTCACCACTCCATGATTTTTTACTATTATTATGTCCACTTTGCTGAGAACATTGACACTTAGGAGATTATTCACAGCCAGTCAGATAGCTAATAATCAGCGAAAGAAAGATGTAAACCTAAGTCTGTCTAAGCTGTAACCACTACACTAGATCATAGACATCAGTGGAATGTGTGTTTTTGAGGACACTGGAGAAGGAGATAGGTAAGGAGATTTAAGAGAAAGGAAGTTTTAGATTTTCTTACAATCATGTACAATGAACCATGGAGAGCACACCACATGTGTGGAGTCTGTGCTAAGTTCTCTATGAGGTGGACAGGACAAGTCATAATACTCTCCCTTTCATTTATTCACTGATGTCTTAATTCAGGCAGTCACTAAACATGTCACTTGCTATTAAATAAAAAATAAAATCTGGTCTCTACACTCAGTAAACTCACAGTTTTGCTATTGGATAGACATATTTGTAAATTTAGGATTGCGCTGCCATGTAATAAATTATTTGGTGAATGGAATCTGCAAGCCCAGGGAAAGGCCATGTGGATCAGAATGGACTTAAAGTGATGGAAGGAGCAAAGGGCTTTGAATCAATTTAACAAAAACAAAACTGGATTGAGTTCCTATTTGTATGATCTTGAGCCAATGGAAGTTCTCTGAGCTCCACTGTCAGTTTTGCAGGATAACAATTATACCAATCTAGTGATATTATCGGCCCTAAAAGAATTGTGCAGGGGATTAAATGAGTTAAAGTAAATGAAAGCACTATTATTTATAAAGTGCTATTATTCATAAAGTGTAAAGGCAAAGATGGAAATTAAGGGAATGGCAAGTACAAAAAGACATAAAGACAATGTAACAATTTATATAATATAGGATAAGTTAACTGTGTCATAATACAGATGTAGATATACCAAGGGAATGGGTTGGCCTGGGACTTTAATATCACCAGCTGCTCTTTCTGGGACCAAATTTCTCCATATGGAATTAAAGAGGAAAAAATATGCATTTTTTTCAGAAATTTGAAGGTGTAATTCTTCCTAGGGTAAGAGAATAAAAAACAACTAATAATTTTCATTAGATCTTGGAGAAATCAACTAATCAACTCCGAAGTTTCTGCTGACCACAGTCATGTGCCCAGCACTGTAGTAGTTTCCATGCAGCACTTCAAAGAGATCATGAGTTAATTGGAAAGACAAGAATAATATATATTAAATAATTCACTACTAGACTGTTCGAGACTAACTCTAGTCACGGTGAGAGAAGGAAAAATTCAGCATAAACCTGAACACTGAGAGACACTTTCATGGAGAAGATAAGAACTGAATAAGGTCTTAAAGGCTAAAGAAATGCAGAAAAAAAAGAAGAAAAGAGGATAAGAAGAAGAGTGAAGGGGAAAGAAAGAACAGAGAAGGGAGAGGGGAGAAAAACTTCAGAACAAATAATGAAGGAAAAAGGGAAAGCACGGGAATAAAGCAAGGAGAGGAATGAAGAGAAAGAAAAAAGCCAGAACAGAAGAATTAGAGCACTTCTAGAGAAAGAGGCTGGAATTAACCTAAGATGGCTTAGCTAGAAGGCTGTAGAGTCAGTGAGTAGTTGGATGAAGCCAAATTATATTCAAAGCTAGGGAGTCTAGCTATGATGCTTCTGTCAGCTGGTTCCTAATAGGGGATTGTCATGGAAGAAGTTTTGATGTATAGCAGTTTGAAGGGCAGCTTGGAGGGAATCAAGAACAGGAAGCACAAAGCACGAGTCAGAGCTCTCTATGATCTCAGCTATATTCATAACAGCCTGTACCACAAAGTGAACAAGGAGAGGGTTCATTTGAGAGAAAATCATAGAACCTTGGAATATTAGAAATGAAAACGGGGAATGAAGAAGAATAAAATATCAAAGAATCTGATAAGATTCTATCAGTCTAGGAAACTGGAAGAAAAAATGGTGTCTTGAGGGAGAAACATGAAGTGTTTGGAAAAAGGAAGTGTGATGATTTTAAGTTCGAACGAGTTCATTGGAGGTGATGGCATGTCACTCAAATGGGAAAATCATATAAGCAGTGGTGATGATGAGGTGGAAATAGAAAGGACAAGGCCAGGGCTGGAGAGATGTACTGGAGGTGACAATCAACAAGCTCTCAGAAGAATTGGGCAGAGAGGCACAGGGAGAAGTGCCAAAGAAAAGTCCTTGGAGAATCCTCACAAGTAGGAAGGCAGGAGAGAAACGAAGCATTAAGGAAGACAGATAAAGTGTAATCTCAGAGGATAGGAGGAGAACTCCCCCAAATCGGGTATACACAGATGAAAGTAGGAAAGAATGTCAAGAGTAGGGAATTATCCATAGTGCCATACTGCAGAGATCAAGGATAATGGAGTGGAGAACTCAAATGGCTATAGGCATACCTCAGAGATATTGTGAATTTTGTTCCAGACCATCCCAATAAAACAAAAAAATCACAATAAAGCAACTTACACTTTGTTTTGGTTCCCCAGTATATACAAAAGTTATGTTTATACTATACTGTAGTCTATTAAATGTGCAACAGCATTATGTCTAAGAAATGTACATACCTTAGTTGAAAAATACTTTATAGCTGAAAAATATCAACACAGAGACTTGGAGTGAGCATGTGCTGTTGGAACAATGGCACTTGTAGACTGGCTCCACACAGTATTGCCACACACTTTTATTTTGTAAAAAACACAGTATCTGCAAAGCACAATGAAGTGAAGTGCCACAAAAAAGGTATGCCTGTATTTGTTGGAACAAATGTCAGCTTGTATGAAAACCGAGATTGGGATTGTCAGAGGTGGAGACATTAGCAAAGGCCATCAGTTTAAAGAGTTCACTAGGAAATAGGAAGAGATGAAATTAGGAGTTATAATAGGATCAAAGATAGGACTTTCTGAGATACAGAGATTGGAGTATATGGAGAGAAGGAGGCTGAAGCTGTAAGAGATGGAGGAATGAGGTACACCTTGTGGAAGCAAAATCCCAGAAGGAGCAGGGGTCCAGAGTTCACGTGAAGCAGTTATCTTTAAATGAGAGAAAAGAAACCTCTTTCTTTGAAAATAATGGAAAAAAGTCCACTTCAGACATAAGGTTTTCATGAGATGAGAATGAGGTACATGAGATGTTCACAAAGATGGCTTTAATCTCCCACTGATCTGAAATGGCCACGTAGCATGAGTGAGATAGAAACTTTTGATGGTTTAAGTTACTGAGATTTTCAGATTGTTATTGCATCATAACTCAACCCATCCTGACTGAGTACAAGGAGAAAGTTGCCTCCTGAGGTTAGTACAGCAGGGAGGGATTGGGATTTTAAGGAAAGAAGAGGTTTGAAATAAAACCTGAGTAACATCGAAGTGATTCAAAAAATACTTTTCTCAACATGTTCTGAAAACTTTCCAACCTACAGAAAAGTGTAGAAACTAGTGTAATGACCACCTATAGACTCCTCACCCAGATTCACCAGTTGGTAACATTTTGCCACATTTGCTTTATCTTTCTTTTTGTAATATATATGTAATATATATGTAATATATGTAGACACCCACACACAGAAGCTACTCTTTTCCTTTTTTTTTTTTTAAGAAAACTATTTGAAAGTAACAGACATCACGTCAATCCACTCTGAGAATTTCAGCACGTATCTTTAAGAACAAAGACCCTTTCGTTTAGAACTATAATACCACTATCATGCCCAAGAATTTCATATTAACACAATAACTTTAGCATACAGTTCTATATTAACATTTTCCAAATTGTCCTTAAATTTACATCTAGCTATCCCCTAAGGCCCATTTATGATCTCAGCAAGGATCATATGATACATTTGATACATATATGTCAAGAAGGAAAGCAGTAAGGTAGAGGCTGGGAAGAGTTCAAGTAGCCTGACTCTAATGAGCTAGATTTGCACCACAAGGAAATAGGAGTTACCAGGTGTAAAGTGATCTGCCTGCTTGGAGAACAGTGACCTTTACCTGAGATTACTGGTACATATGACATGGTGATGATGGTGATGATGACGTTGATGAAGAAAAGGTGAATGGTGTATAGCATCAAAGGAAAAATGACACTTTTCAGATATTAATGGACCAATAAAGAAAAGAAAAATTAGAAATATGATTTGGCAACGTAAAAATTAATACTAATTAGACTCTTCATACCCTACCAAAAATGTTTAATTACCATGCATTAAATAATCAATCATTAAATCTATGTGAAATTAATTTGTTCTAAGTTCTCTACACATACATGCTCAATTTGCAAGTAGCGTGGTCAACTCCTCCCAACTTCAATTAATTAGAGCTGGCATTGGCGATGGAATATTTATTTATGGACCAGGTGCAATTAAAAAGGAATGAGCCAGGTTCACTCTAGAAATGCTGAGAGGAATTTAAGATATGAATGCTTGAGACACCTAGAATCTCAGAGCCAGATGTGACTTTCGTGGTCATTTATTTCAGTTGATCCCTTTTTATCACGGGGATCTGACTGTTATAATGTGAGGTCATGTGCTATTTTCAGTATTTCAAAATAGCAACAGAAATGTAGATTTCTTCATGATAAGGCTGCACAGGCTAGATAAAACAGGGTGTTTTGTTTTGCTTTTGGCTGGAATTATATTAACTCCTTGTGATAACAGCAGTTATCCTCTAACCAAATACTCCAATTAGCAGTTAAATGTGTCTTCTATGAAAAAAAGAACAACAAATTAATTTTACTTTAATCAAATAGCTTATTTGTTAGAAGAGGGATTTTTTTCAAAACAAGGGGAAAGGACAGGATGCTGAGGGAACCAATAGTAGAAGTCCTTCTAGTAAAAAGATAGAAAGGCACGATTCTTGCCCCATAGCTTCGTTTTGTAGAAGATTGCCCATATGACACAGCCAAGTTTATGCAGCTACTTAATAGAAGCAACTAACAGCAATCCTAGCATATCAAGGGCTAGTTGAGGAATAAATGTAATGAACTAAAAGTAGAATGTCCCCAGTGACAACAAATTTGAAGCAGGAAAGCCAGTCAGGAGGCTGCTGTGGCATCCCAGAGCCATGATGTTGTCCTAATTTCAAGCAGTAGACATTGGAGTCACAATCAATAGGCCTCAGTGAATGACGGACACTGGCTTGGGGGGGGTGCGGTGTGAGAATGGAGGGGAAGGGAAGGAAGCATCGCAAATGACAGTCGGGTTTCTGATTGGCAGCTTCTGAATGTGCCATTTGTTGAGGCATAGGAGAAATATCACAGAAAACAAATATTGGGAAATGACCTCAGAAGGCCTGAGAAGGCTGAGATTCAAAGACTGGCTTCTGTTTCAAAGGTGTCCAGGGAGTCTTCCCAGCCTGCTCTCTAGTGGTGTGCCAGCAGGGAGAAGCCTCTGCGGAAGGCAGACGCCAGGGGTCAGTGCAAGCCCAACTTCCCCATCTGGAGTGCTGAAGTCCCTTTCCTTCAGCGTCTGTTCATTACCAAGAGAATTTAGGAGAACTCTAAACAGCAGATTCGTTTATGATAGCAGCATTTACAAGCAGTTGTAATTATGGTGTATGGAAAACAATTATTCCCTACTAAAATTGCTCTTTTAATTTTCTCTTATTTGTCCCACAGTGAATGTTAAATAAACCTCACTGCCTCACAGACTGCCTCGGATATGTGCACGGATGTTCTTAAATATCAGGCTGTGAAAGACACAACATGCTCTAACCTGTGCATGCGCACTCCCACACTCACACACACACACTCGCATCACATATTACACTGAAAAGCTCTGGCACAAGCATGCAAAGGTACCCCATGCCGCTTCCCAACCGAGGCCCATCCCTTGCAGCCTCCTCCCCAACCACCTGGAAAGCACCTGCTCATCTTCCTCAAGAGTCACCTCCTCTGTGAGCCCTTTCCCTCCAGAGCCCCCAAACAGACCTGGCTACTCCATCGTTTATGCTACCATGCCCCCTGAGCAGGTATTTCCCCCTCTGAAATGTCCATTTACTTCTTAGTTTACACGTCAGTCTTTACACATGAGATCTTAAGTACCTTGAAGGCACGGGCCTTATCTTAGGTGTTACCATTCCCCAAAGCTCAGCACACGTAAAAACCTAATAAATCAGTCTTCAGTTAAATAAGTGAATGGTTTAGCATAAAGAGGACTGGCTAGGGACAAGGAAAAGGGCAAGGATAAAAACACAAATGAAGACATTTGGCGTGCTGGAAAATCACAAGCAGGGCCTGCCTCAGACTTACTCAAGGTTCCCTAGTGAAGTCGTGGGTGTGATGCTGGGAAGCCTGTGTCAGACTGAATCATGGGGTGCCCCAGATGTCAGGCTCGGTGGACAAATACTAAAAGACCATCATAGGTTCTTGTTCTGGTAGTTATGAAAATAACTGATTGCTTTCTCTTTCAGCTCATAGCTGAACGCACTGCTCTCCTAATAAAGGCTACAAAATTGCCTGCTTTCCCAAAATGTTGGTTTGCAAATAGCTGAGTTTTCATATTTTCCACCTCTACCTAGAAAGGCAGGAAAGGCGACAGGTGTCAAGAGTGGAATTTGCCTGCTTTCTGAGGACTTCTGTGGTAATAAAGCACATTTGCAGAAGTGCATTCCATTTCAAAGTATCTGGGCTCTTAGTGTGGATGCAAAGACACGGTGCACGGTAGGAGTCTCTAACTGTGCTTGACAAGAAAATAGGTGTCCTCAGAATCAGACCCTCAGACAGATGGGTGGGGATGAGAAACAAAACACATCTTCACAATCAGGAGCAGTGACATTTAATAAAGTGATTAGGCAGTGACATTAAATAAGTTCTCAGGCCATCTTGGAGTGATTCATTTGGGTGGATGGAGGCCAGGATCTATTAGAGGAGGGATGTGGAAAGCTGTTCTTTTGATTAAAATGTGTGTTTGGGGGGTTGAAATTTCAGGGAAGTGTTGTTATTAATTGATTGTCCTTGGCCTTAAAATGGTCTTGATTATTAAGCAGCTCTCTTTTCACATTGGGAGAAGGAGTGGGAAAAGTCTCTCTTTTCACATATGAGGGACAGGAGGAAGGTGCTGGTGCCAAGAGTCCTTTGTTGGAACTGAACACCTTGCTGTTCACAGGCACTTTGGACTCTTCTCTACCCACAGACTCTCCCTTGGTCTTGGCTAAATGCTTAAGGAGCTTCTGAATTCCTTTATTTGCCCTCTTAACACCAGTGGATAGAGCAGTATGGAAAATCCCTGCAGCTTCATATATAAGTTGTTGTTGTTGTTGTTGTTGTTGTTGTTTTACCTGTAACCCTGTGTTTTAGTCCGTTCAGGCGGCTATAACAAAATATCATAGGCTAGATGCCTTACAAACAACAGAAATTTATTTCTCCCAGTCCTGGAAGCTGGGAAGTCTAACACTGGGGCACCAGCATATTCATGCCTGGTGAAGGCCTGTTCCTCGTAGACAGTGCTGCGTTTTTGTTGTGTCCTCACATGGTGAAAGAGGCCAGCAAGGTGTCTAGGGTCTCTTTGATAAGGGCACTGATCCCATTTATGAAGGTTCTACCCTCATGATGGAATCACCTCCCAACAGTGCCACATCCTAACACCATTACGTTGATGATTAGGTTTCAACATGTGAATCTGGCGGGAGACACAAACATTCAGACCATAGCACCCAATGCTAATGAGCATGGAGAAAAAAGGCCTGAGTTGTCTTTCTCCATCTGCCTTTAGAAGCTCCGTGAAAAAAAAAAAATCAAGGGTGTTAAAGGAAGATGGGTGCAAGGTTTTGTTAAGCATAGACCCCAGTCCCCAAGTACCTTGTTGAAGCAGTGACCCTTAGAAAAATACTTTTGTCCATAGAACTTGAGAATTGAAAGGAGAATTAAAATCTTCTGGACCAGTGGTTCCTAGCATTTTGGATTTCATGAATAAAAAAATTTTCTTAAGGCAAGATCTTTTTTGTACATTAGCAAATAAAGCAATTAAAGATAAATTACTATCTACCACTGACAAAATTACATAAAATATAAAAATAGAACATAATCTCTAAAGGACTAAAGGATTTTAAAATGTAATACAGTTTACTCTTTGAAAAACTTATTCTGTATTCTAATTTTCCTCATTTTATAGCTTATAATTTAATTAAACAAATACTATATAACTGGCAGAAGGTTTAAGGTAAATACAATCTCCGACACTCCAGCAGAAACTGATGAAATAAGGAGAATATTAATGGCCAACACTCAATGAGCATTTACAAGGTGTTAGTTAAAAGGATATAATAAAGCTTACCATGGTTTATTTTATGTGTATTTTATGTGTTAATTCATTTCATCTTCACAACACCCTAGAGGTGAATATTATTATTATTCCCATTTTACAGAGAAGAGACTAAGGTACAAAGACATGAAACAGCTTCCCCACGGACTCACAGTAGAAGGTGGTGGAGACAGATTTCAAACCCAGATGGCCTGGATCTGAAGTATGTGCTCCTGAGCCCTAAAGGAGGCGCCGAGGACCCCCGTGGGTTAACTGGCTGTAGTGGAAACAGCCCAAGACTTCTGTGTGGGTGAAATCGAGCAATCAGCTTGAATCCTAGCTGACAATTGAAAAGGAGAGAGAGAGAGAGAAAGAGAGTATGTATGCGTGTGTGTGTGTGCATGCGTGTGCGTTCACATGTGCGTGTTTGTGCACGTGCGTGTGTGTGCGCTGTGGAGTGTGGGTGTGAGTGTAGGATGTGAGCACACACACATGTGTTCTTTGGATGATTTAAACAGAAATTGGGGTAAAATTGGGGGTAGAAAGAGCCTTCAGTCTTACTCATTGCAGTTTTTATATATATACATATAGTAAAAATATATGAAAGTATATAAATTTATATCTTTAAAATATTAAATATGTGTTATATATTTGTCTAGGTATACATAATATAATATATATAGAAAGGCCGGGCGCGGTGGCTCAAGCCTGTAATCCCAGCACTTTGGGAGGCCGAGACGGGTGGATCACGAGGTCAGGAGATCGAGACCATCCTGGTGAACATGGTGAAACCCCGTCTCTACTAAAAAATACAAAAAACTAGCCGGGCGAGGTGGCGGCGCCTGTAGTCCCAGCTACTCGGGAGGCTGAGGCAGGAGAATGGCGTGAACCCGGGAGGCGGAGCTTGCAGTGAGCTGAGATCCGGCCACTGCAACTCCAGCCCGGGAGACAGAGCGAGACTCCGTCTCAAAAAAAAAAAAAAATAAAATAATAATAATAATAATAATATATATAGAAAATATAAATTACATATAAAATATAAATATGTATATAAAAACATGAAAATATATTACATAAATATATATTTTACTAAACTATATGACTATGTACACACACACTGCTAGGATCCCTCTCAGAGCCTTAGAAGGAGTCTATGCAAGTGAAGGGCCCTGAATTAAGTTTTCTCCTCTGATTCTTCTCTGATTCTAGCCCAGGTCTCCAAAGCCCAAGCTCTTGACCACTCATCAGTGAGAGAATTAGGACTAGAACTTAGGTATGAAAAATGCTCTCAGCTCTTTGTGAAAAATCGCCACATATCCCAGTCTTCTCCTGTGATCAAACTAGTCTATCAACATATCTCAATGAGTTCATTCATATTTGTCAAAGAATGTATCCTTTTTGCTCAAGAAAAATGTAAACATTCCAATTTCCCAGTCCCAATGTTAAAGGAGAAGCAAATGAACATTTGAAGAGAAGCTGAGTTGCAAATCCTTCTTTAGGTAGGAAGCTGGGCCAGATAATACCTTATTGCCTTCCAAAAGGGTCATTCCGCTCCATTGTCCCTCGTTTCCATGCTTTCTAGAGGCCATGCTCTTCTAGCATGACGAAACAATACTCTTGGGTCAGTGAAATTCACCTAGGAAATGGGACTGGTTAGTGGATAGAGAAGTCATAGTGCCTGTGAACAACTCCAGCATCAACCAAGAATCTGCTCACAAATATTTCAATTTATCCATAGACTTTACCCTTTCTACTCCTGTGGAGGCTGGGAAGAAAAGGCTATTAAAATAGTCAATGCCATTTAATGCCAAAGACAATCAAACAAAACTTCCTGGGAAATTTTTACCACCATTACTTGCTATTTTTAATCAAGAAAAACAGCCCTATCTTTCTTCCCCAATGAATCCTGGCCTCCATCCACTCACATTAATCACTTAAAAATGGCCTGAGAACTTATTTAATATCACTGCTCAACCACTTTATTAAATGTCACTGCTCCTGAATGTGAATATTTGTTTTTATCTCATCTCTGACACCTTCCATAGAGTTCTAGTCTAAGAACCCCAACTATTTTTCAAGATAAAATGAGTATCCCATTTGCCACTCTTCCCCATGAAGACCAAATAACACAACTGGAGATGCAACAGAAAAGCAGCTCTTTCCTGCGTATTTCTCCTTTGGTTTTACTCACTGAAATCTTATCACAGGAAGTTATTGCTATAGATCAAGGCTGGCCTTTCCAAATCTCTCACTCATAGGGGTAACAATATTGTATCCTATACATTTTTAGTTTCAATTATTCCTTATTCTGAGGAGAGAAAGAGGCATGACAATTCTGAAAACTTCAGAAATGAGAGGCCACTGAGAGAAAGAGGTAAGAAACAGGAAGAAAGAGCTTCTGTCACCAAGAGAAATGTCACCAAAACAGAGTTTTTGCTCCTCTCACTAAAACCAAAATGTCACATGACCAGGGTAATGATTGTCTTGCCCACTCTCAGCAGAGAAAGTTATAAGTATCAAAGGATGGACAAATGCATAATTAGTACAGGAAGAATCTGCTCTGGAGGGAGATGCTTTTCACCTTAGTTGATATAGTCTTGGAATATAAAAGACAATGAAATTCTACTGAGTGCTTCCTGTATGTTATGAGGATACATTTTCTGTAACAAATATTTTTATTCCAAGAATAGAAAATCGATTTATATTTGCATGCTAACACCAATTGATTGGTAATGGCTTGCTGCAACACTGTTGAGAAGAATGCTGAGACTTTATCAAGTGCAGAAGGAAAGAGGCCTGTGATAAATTAACAAGGACTACTGTGGACAGAAGAGAGAAACGTCATGACTGCCAAGTCTACTAATCCTGCAGTGACATATTGGTTAATCCATCCAATGCTGTCATGAAAACAAGAGGAACATAGGCAGCGAACAGCCACCAAGACCCCAGCTTCATTTCATCAACCATTAAATCTCCTTCCTCACAGAAATTTGAAACTGATATTATTGGTTGCATATGTCCGAAAAGGATCTTAGAGATCCTCTGCACCTATCCCTTCACTTTATGAATATGGAAACTAGAAATAAAACAAGTAATCTACCTACTATTACTTTGAGGTATAGGTTTTTTTAATGTACATTTTTGCAGGTAGGGTTATCTCCCTGCATAAAACTGAATTCTGAGAGGGCCACAACAAAAAACATTTCAGAATGTTAGACCTTTCTAGCAACATCAATTAGATTAGTAAAGAAAGCTTTCTTCATGGAGAAAAATTATTGGCCATTGAGGGAATTATACCTATGCATAAGGATTTAGAAATATAGGAAGAAATCACATTTTAGGATGTCAAAATTAAGTATGATACTCATAATAAAGTAGAACTATTTTACTGTAGAATGAAAACAAGGACTTTTTAAAAAGCTAATAATTTTACTTTTTTTCTTCATTTGATCCTCACAACAACCTTAATAAAATGTGTTCAATTTTGTCCCTATTGTTCAGGGAACATGTCTCATAGAGCTAATCAGTGGCAAGGCTGGGACCTGTGCCCAGGCCTGGCTTATACAATAGTTTGGGCTCTTAATCTATTGTCTCCTCCTGTGGCCTTTGGAAAAGAAGCAGTATCTCATTCTCCATGGAATAATAAAGTGAATTCAAAGGCATAACAGACTAGGAGAAAACCACTTAACGGGCCCAGGAAGAAAGAGGTAACTATCCTTGAGAAAAAAAAAAAAATGAAAGAAATATTATACAGTGGATGTGAGATATCAAGAGGGGCCTGTCTCTGATGCGCTGGAATCCAGAATGTGATGGACACTAATGAGACTTATCACTCTTTTCATCCCTACCATTTTGACTTATTCCTGAAGGAGTTGGGGAGTGGGGAGTGGCGAATGGAGGAGTACTCTAGAGAAGAATACCTTGTCATAAAAGTATAAAACTTGAGGTTCGGGTAGGTAGTGTTCTTCATTTCAACTAAGGTTGGGATTTGAGGAGAGAAATCTAATCCATAGTCAGCCAGAGTGGTTTAATCTCTTTCTAGAACAAGATCAATAAGATGGAGGTGGGGGGGGGGGGGGGGGGGGGGGGGGGGGGGAGTGAGAGAGAGAGAAAGATGGGTAGAGATAGAGATAGATGGATAGATAGATAAATAGACGGATACATTAGATAGATGATAAATACATGATAGATAGATAGATAGATAGATAGACAGACAGATAAGAGATAGATGATGGATGGACAGACAGATTAATAGATGGGTTGATAGGTAGGTAGATGGATAAATAGATATGTGGATAGATAAAGCAAGCAATCTATCTGCAAAACTGGTACTACAGAATGGTATTTGGTTTTCCCAGCTATGCTTTAAGATACTAATGTCTTGGTCTCCTGGCAGAGAAAAGAGCACACATCCAGGATATGCAGGCTACATGGATGCTTATTGATTTATCAAGCAGACTTTACACTAAAAATAGAGGCAGAAAAAGAAAAACATCCAGAAATGAATCAGAATAGCATCTATAGCAAGAGAAGAAAAAATATCAGTGGAAGGGATGTCTGGTAGTTCACAGAGGAAGCAGTTCATAGTGGAAATGGAAGAAAACTTGCAAATAATAAGAGTAGCCTTAGTACATTCCACACACAGCCTATGGGTAATAAATGAAGGCATCGTCTAGTCCACAGGAGCTTTCTCATCAACATACAAACATGCTGTTAATTCGATTTTAGGAAAATCTTTTGATCCTCCAATCTCGAACCCCATTTTTCTGCTCCTCTTCATAGCAAAATACCCTGATAGAGTTGCCAATTGTCCTTGCATTTTCCCCTGAACCCTTCAGTCAGGCTCATACTTTCATCAGCTCACTGAAACATCAATGACCTCCACACTGCAAAAATCTCATAGATCGTGACTTGCTTAAACTAACAGTAGAGCAAATATCAAGCCATATGCACTGTTGCAGCCATGCTGGTTGTTTAATATTAAAATATTTCCAAATCACTGATAAATAGACACATTTCCAAACCTCTGAGTGCCTCCACCAACCACTGCTATTCCCTGGGACCCATTTCTTACTACCCCAGGATCCAGAAATCAAAGAGTTAATCCAGGCATTGCAGAAAGCCTCCAGGTCCTTGCTCCCACACTAAGGCCAGTTTCTATTTCCATCGGCCAATAGCATATGTGCCAGTTATACCCCTTGGAGCACTCACTCCCTGGCACTGCCATACCCACCACCAGCCCAAGGGCCTGCCCACCCTCCACACACAGCCCTGAGGACCTCTGAGTGGGGCCTTCTCTGACACAGCCTTCTGGAAAGCTTCTCTGGCATCCACTGTGCTCCTGGAATGCCAGCCAGTCCGCCATAGCTCTCATGACCCAACCTTAGATCCTGGTTCTAGTAGGCTCAGACATTTGTAGAAAGTGCCCCTGATGACACCGGTATTCAAGGGAGCAGATGTCTAGGGCTCATTTAGCCTCTAAAACTGTGACCTGGTGCTTCTGGTACCCGTATGGTGTCACTTTCACATTGCTGCACAGTACCGTAGCCTCCATGGGACTTTACCTCTGAGAGGGTCTGGGAGAGGCAGAGAACACAGGTGGTAAGGAAAACAAAGGATAGGGACCTTGGGGGCAGTTTGAGGTCAGGAATGCCCAGAGTGTGGGTCACTGTTGAATTTTACCTCCATTTAACTGCACAGGATCACCCAAACCCACCAAACACTTGCCCATCACAAGAATTAGCAACAATAGTTTCATTAATAAAAACGAGAACAATTATAGTATTTTCTCTATTCGGTAAATATTAATTTGTTTGAGTACCATAATCATCATTATCATTTTTATTTCTACAGATAAGACAACCAAGGCACAAAGTAGTGATTTAAAACCTAAATGGCAGAATTAACATTCAAACCCAGTCAATCCAGCACATGGACAAATGCCCTTCACTGCTACAGTACTTTGAGTCTTGTTTGGCTCAAAGGATCATATTTCACCCAATTAAGTATGATATTCCAAAATGATTTTCTTGATTTAGTTGATAATAAGAGCACTTTAATATACAAAATCTCAGCAACATCTGGCCTGAAAGATTTGGTGAGGATACAATGTTTTTAATGTGAGTGCTTTTCAATAGAAGCTGAAAGAATTTGGCACCATGATCAATACTATTTAATTTGGCACACTATGTCACCAATGACTACTAACAGGGAACTTTTTCTGTGTTTGAGTCTGTTCACTTTATCTATGCATGGCTCAGACAGCAGCATCATTTATCTAGTGAGAGCCTCCTCAAATAAACAATTTCTAAAAATTAATAAATGATTTGGAATTTATTACAGTGATTTGATGAATAATTTATACTATGTTACATGACAGAATTATAACATATTCAGCTTAACTTTTTTAAAGGATAAAAGGGAATTTCTTTCAGGCCGTGATATGTACACTTTCACATTAATATTTTACTATGCTGATTGTTAAATATTTTGAGTATCACTTCATTATTTTTTTTTTCTAAGACAGGGTCTTGCTCTGTCACCCAGGCTGGAGTGCAGTGGAGCAATCACGGCTCACTGCAGCCTAGACTTTCTGGGCTCAAGGGATCCTCCCTGGTCAGCCTTCTGAGTAGCTGGGTCTACAGGTGCATGCCACCACACCCAGCTAACTTCTTGCATTTTTTGTAGAGATGGAGTTTCGCCATGTTGCCTAGGCTGGTCTCAAACTCATAGACCCAAGGGCCTCTGGAAGTGCCGGGACCGCAGGTGCTAGCCACTGCACCCAGCCCCCTTCACCTGTCACTAGCATTGGACACTCCTTCCTCCTTAAAACATGTATTCAATTGGCTTTTATGCAACACACTCTTGTTTTCTTTCTTGGTCACCATTGCGAATTCTCAGTTTCCTTTGCTAATTATTCCACATCTCCCTGATCTCCAAATCTTAGTGTGTTCAAGGCTCAGTCTTGTGACCTCTTCTCTCTTTTGTCTTCCTTGGTCTTCTTATCCAGTATCATGGCTTTAAATATCCTGGATACTTGTAAATGTGTACCTCCAGGCTTGCCTCTTTCTTGTACACCAGACTAGCATATCCAACTGGTTACCAGACGTCTCTACTTGGGTGTCCAAAAGGCATCTTAAATTTAATATATCTAAAACTCTTAAACTTTGCCAAACTCCCACAGTCCTTCCTTTCTTGGTCAATGGCAGCTCTGTCCATCTAGTTGTTCTAGCCCCAAACCTCAGTCATTCTGTATTCACATCTCATGCCCAATCCATCAGTAAGTCTCCTAGGATCTATTTTCAGAATAGATCCTTAACCTGACTGCCCTTTACCACCTCTCTTTTTATCACCCTGGACCATGCTATGATCATTTTTCATATGGACTATTTATATTTGCTCAATGATCTCCCTGATTCCACCCTTGCTCTCCTACTCTCTGTTGATAGTGATAAAGGAATCACTAAGTAGTGATTACTTTTAAGTGTAAGGCAATTTATGTGGCTTTGCAATTTAAAATCCTCCAATGGCTTCCATCTAATTCAAAATGAAAACCAAATCATTGTAGTGACCTGCAGACCGCTGCATGAACTGACAGTGCACTGCCTCTAACTCATCTCCCAGAAGCCTCTTCCTCCATTTGACTTCAGCCATACTGACTTCCTTTCTGTTCCCTGTATGTGACAAACCCACTCCTGTCTCAGGGGCTTCATATTTGTTCTAACTGCCCAGGAAGTTCTTCCCTGAAATATCCACATGGTTCTTTTCCTTACCTCCCTCAGAGCTTCCTTCAAATGCTATTGTTCTTGTAACAAATTAACACAAATGTAGTGTCTTAAAACAGCACAAATTTATTATCTCACAGTCCTGTAGGCCAGAAGTCTAGAGGTCAAAATGTCAACAGGGCTATTGCCTTGTCTTTTCCATATTCTAGAGGCTGCCATATTTCTTGGCTCCAGGACCCATTCTCCATCTTCAAAGCCATTGTCATAGCATCTTCAAATCTCTTTCTTTCTCTGCTTTCATCATCACATTGCTTTCTCTGACTCTAACCCCCCTGCCATCTTGTAAAGACCCTCATGATTATGTTGGGCCCGCCTGAATAATTTAGGATGATCTCCCCATCTCATGATCAAGTGATCAAGATTTAGTCACTGATTCAAAGTCCCTTTTGCCATGTAAGGTCACATATTTGCAGGTTCCAGGGATTAGGACATGGACATTTTGGGGAGCATTATTCAGCTTACCACAATGACTGTTGTAGTAGGCTTTCCCTGCTGAAATATTAAAGCTTTTAAATCTCATCCCCCCCACCAGAAAGCCCTAGCCTCCTTTTCTGCTTTAATTTTCCCTAATGACACCTAGCAGCTAAAAATTCGTCTGTCCATCCCATTAAAAATGAGGGTAGGTAGGTTTTGTCACTTTTGTGTACTGATATATCACTGAACTGATATATCTGTGTATAGATATACCCAGGGTCTAAAGGAGTACTCGGACACCATAGGAACTCAATAAATGTCTGTTGAATTAGTGTAAAAGACATCTCATAAATAATAACACGCCAGAATGAGACTCACCACTGGAATCAACCAATGAATGGTGTATTGTAGAAGATACTACAACTGTTTGCCAATATTTTGTTCTCTCCTTTTTGGTACATAGCAGGCTGGACATTCTGCTCCTTTGCAGTTGGCTGGGACCACATAACTAATTCTGGCCACTGAAATGTGACCATAAGTAATGTATATCAAGTTTGATATGAGGCAATAGGAAGCCCATGCATGCTTCTTCAGCCTCTATCCCCTGCTGAAGCAACTAGAGTGGTCATTTCAGATAGTGTAGACGCAGAATGGTAGGACCTTTGACAGTCTGAGTCCCTGAGTGACTATGCAAAGCAGGACCTTCACTCCACCCTACCCCCAACCAGAGTAGGACATAAAATGCCATCAAGAAATCAATTTGTTGTGTTAAGGCACTGAAACGTTGAATCATTTGTTATCAAAACACAACTAGTCTACTCTGATTAATACACACTTCCATATCAAAAGTTGGAAGGCTTTGTAAAAAGCAACCCAAATATGCGGCACTGACTTCACAGTTAGATGGCCTTTGGCAAGACAACGAATAGAGGCTACAAAGGTTGTGATTCATGTTTTATTGTGACTAAATATTTAGTAGAACTGTCACCTATGTAACTTGGGAAGTAGATCATATTTAAGTGAACCTGGCGCTCAAGGGGAAAACATAATGTTGGAGTGTTTGTTTAGTGATGTTTGTCGTGTTTGGCTAGATACTATAAGAAATAAGCCCAGGGAAGAATTTCCCAGTTTGAAAGCTAAAATGAAAGGAAATGGGGAAATTTAAGAATTGGAACTTTGCAGGATTGAAAAGCCAATTGCTTCTGGACACCAAATAGTAAAACTTAAGAGTCAAAAAGCAATTTTAGGAGAGATGCCAATAAAATCTTTCAACAAATTATATTACCTAAAGGCAAGGATCAAATTAAGGATATATTGCTCAGTAAATCTTTTTCAATTGTATAAAACTACTCATGGCAGATATTAAGGGTAAAACTTGTCCGCAGACATGTGATAGCCTGGAGGAAGAGAACTTGGGGAGCAAAAATGGAAAGAAACATACCAGACATGATAAATTTGTCTCAAAAGAAACTGTGAGATCTTTTACTTCTCTTTCCTTCCCTTATTGAAGAGTTTGATTCTAACACCTTTAGGTAGGCAGAGCAGGATGGACCTCTGTACCTGATGCAGAGGTGGAGGGAGCCTCAGTAGTGCAGTGGAAGGCATTGAACTGAGCTAAGAGAGCACCTGTCTAGGAGGGCTGCCTGGGTCTGAGCCTGGGTGGGTGAGAAGAATGGCCTCTCGGAGGAAGGCAGGGAGCATCTTGGCGAGTGCTCAGAGCCTGAGGAGGGAGAGGAGAGAGTCTACATGGAGGGTGGGCAGGCATGGATATCAGAGGACATTCATGTGGGAGACACAGATGGGGTGGGTGGGGTATCAGGCACAGCCTGAGCAGGGTGGCAAAGCCTGAGCAGGGTGAAGAAGACATCCACGTGGAAGGAGGTTTACAGAGAGTTTCAAAGGCTGAGCAGAGTGGAAAGGGCATTCCCACAGAGGTGATGGCCAGTGTGAGTGTTAGACACAAAGAAGGTGTTCACATGAAGAAGGGATGGTAGCAATGAATGCTTGGTCATGTACTGGGGATTGATGAAATAAGGATAATGAGAGGCAGTTTTATCATTGTCAGAGAAAGGCATTACAAAAATGAAAAGGGAGAATACCAGAATAAGCCCTGTGGTGCATATTTGTGAACTTTTGGAGATTATATGGGTACAGTTGGCCCTCCTTTTCTGTGGGTTTCACATCAGCAGATGGATACGGGAGGCCAATTGTACAAATTTTCCATCCACAATTGCTTGAATCTGCAGGTGCGGAACCTGCAGATAGAGTGCTGACCCCATTTTATATAAGGGATTTGAACACCTGTGGATTTTGGTATCTGTGGTGGGTCCTGGAATCAGTTCCCTGCTGATACAGAGGGCTGACTGTATACATTATATACATTTACATGTATGTATCTATGCATAATGGATTAGATATATGTGAATGAATTTAGATGTAAATATATATACATACATACATATATTCCCTAACTCTCCCCTGATAGAGCCTAGGAACAGTAACACAAATAGCAATGCACATACCAGGTGCCTAGATCGTGACTTCCAAATATGTATGCTCTACTAAAAGGAACCAGGACTCTTTGGAGAAATGGTAGTTCCAGTGCTGAGGCAAGAAAAGTACAAGATGAATTTGGAATATCTTGTCCTAGAAAACAAGGAATAGCTCAAAGAATGATAAAGGTGTGTCAAACGGACAGAGAAGCCTAGCTGAAGAGGCCCTCACTGGTCAAATCTAGCACAATTTTATTATCAAAATAAACAATGATGGCAACAAATTATAATCCATTGAATAAAATGGAAACCATATGTATTCCTGACACAAATTAATCAATGAATAAATTGAAAGTTTGATCATGGATATATATATATGTAGTTCCAAAGTAACTTCCCACAATGCTTATTAAATACAAATGGAAAAAGAAAGACTTTGTTGTGGAGAAGCATGGCAGATACCATCTCATTCAAGTAACAAAAGTGAAAAAATCAGAATCTGTGTCATCTACTGGCATGCGACAAGAAGAACACAGGATTGCTTATGTGATATTGCTGCCAAAATGTACAACTTGAATCTAATAAAGGGGAAACATGAAAGAAATGCAAATTGAAAAACACAGTAAAAAGTAACCAGTCTGTAGTCTTCAAAAGTGTCAAGGTAATGCAAGTCAAGGAAAGACTGAGAATTGGGCCAGAGTGAGGGACTCTGGGAAGACAAGACAGTGAAAAGCAACTCATGGTTCCAAATTGGATTCTTTTGCTGTAAACAATACTTTTGAGGCATCTGGCAAAATTTGAGTGTGTCTGAAGATTAAATGATAGTGATGTATCAATGTTAATTTCTTGATTTTGCAGGTTCTGTTTTGGTTTATAGGAGAGAGTCCTTATTAGTAGGAAATGCACATACTAGGGGACAATGGAGCAACACACAGGCAATTTACTCCCAGACATCTCAGGAAAAATAAACTGCTTTGTATCATACCTGCAACTTTTCTGTAAGTTTAAAATTGTTTCAAAACAAAATAGTAATAAAAAAGAAAGAAAATGAAAAAAGAATGTAAGTATGGCACATACAGACGAGTGGATCAAAAAGCAAGATGCTTAGTGAAATAAGCCAGGCACAGAAAGACAAATACCACATGACCTCACTCATCTGTGGCATCTAATAAAGGTGATCTCGTGAAAGTAGAGAGTAGAATGATGGTGACCAAGGGCTGGGGAGAACTGGAGCAATGTTGGTCAAAGGCCACAACATGTCAGTTAAATAGGAGGAATACAGTCAAGCAATCTATTGTACAGTGTGGCAACTGTACTTAATAATATACCATATTCTTGAAAAATGCTAAGAGAGTAGATATAAATTCTTTCCCACCACAAAAATGATGAGTATATGAGGTGATATGGTTTGGTGCTGTGTCCTCACCCAACTCTCATCTCAAATTATAATTCCCATGTGTCAAGGGAAGGACCTGGTGGCAGGTGATTGGATCATGGGAGTGGTTTCCCATGATAGTGAGTGAGTTTTTATGTGATCTGATGGTTTTAAAGTGTTTGGAAGTTCCCCCCTTGCCCTCTCTCTCTCCTGCCACTGTGTGAGACATGTCTTGCTTCCCTTTCTTCACCTTCAGCTATGATTGTAAGTTTCCTGAGGCTTCCCCAGCCATGCAGAACTGTGAGTCAATTAAATCTCTTTTGATTATAAATTATGGAGCCTCAGATCATTCTTTATAGCAATGTAAAAATGGAGTAATACATGAGGTAATGCATATGTGAGTTATGTAATCAAGTGACATGTATCACTTCTGTGCAGGCAGTGAAAAGTCCAAATACTCTTCTCCAGTATCTGTTTCCCTGCTGTGGTGATTGAAGAAGTCATGTATTCCAGGTGCTAAAGCTATGAGATGTCTGTAGTCCCAGCTCCTCGGGAAGTTGAGGCAAGAGAATTGCTTGAACCTGGGAGGTGGAGGTTGCAGTGAGCAAAGATCAACCCACCATACTACGGCCTGGGCAACAGAGTAAGACTCCATCTCAAAAACAAACAAACAAACAAAAACAAATGAACACACACACACACACACACACACACACACACCTTCCTTTTATATCGCCCTAAGCCTAAAGAAAGCAAACATTTCTATGTCTTGTTGCCATGTTAGTGTGTTATTGACAGGAGAAATCCATGTACTCAATCTCTTTGGCTAATTTGTAGTAGTGTCTCCAAAATGTCACTCTTATACCTCTTCTTTGATCCTTAATCAGATACTCATGTCTTCTACCTTCCCTCTATCCAGATTCCTTTCTTTGAATTGAGTGTCTCTGTAGGATAGATTATACTATAGTAATGCACAACCACAAACTTAGTGGTTTAATTTTAAAAAGGGGTTTTTTAATCTGCTTAATTTTTATGTTCTATTAGGTGTCTGACTGCGTAGTAACACCCAGGACCCAGGCCGATAGAGACATTGTCTCGCTCTGTCACTCAGGCTGGAGTGCAGTGGCATGATCTCAGCTCACTGCAAGCCCTGCCTCCTGGGTTCACACCATTCTCCTGCCTCAGCCTCCTGAGTAGCTGGGACTACAGGTGCCCGCCACCAAGCCCGGCTAATTTTTTGTATTTTTAGTAGAGACATGGTTTCACCATATTAGCCAGGACGGTCTTGATCTCCCGACCTCATGATCCACCCACCTCGGCCTCCCAAAGTGCTGGGATTATGGGCATGAGTCATAATGCCCAGCCCAGGGATTCCCTTTTGATACCTAGTCCTTTAAATGCTTGAATTCTTAGCTCCTGAAGTGGATCTCCTACTAATTCTTGGTTCTTTGGATTTAGGTTTTCTCACGCACCTCTGGTTTTATAACAATCCTTGAATAATTTATGTCTCTGGATTTGACATACTGGGTTTCTTATAATACTTGACTCCTAGGAGGTGTTTTAAAAGTCATTTGTTTTGTTTTGTTTTGTTTTGTTTTCAGTGTATATGATATCCTTGACAGAAATCCTGGTTCAGCTGACAGAAATAAAATGAGTACCATGATACCCATTACCATAACTAGTTACTCTGCATAGTAGGGATGCCCCTCGATGAGGGTCAATACCTCATTACCCAGAGTACAACATGGCTGCCAAAATTATGAGACAGTTTGTACCAGAAGTTCACCAAAGATAGATTCTGGTCAAACACCAACTGCCCAAGTGTTAAAGTCAACATTCAACTAAAGCCAAGCCAAAGCTAAAAATAACCATCATAAAAGGAAGTTCTGAGACATAAAATATACTCTTTATAGATATATAAAATTTATAGTTATACAAAATGTATGATGTTATCATAATATATTTAAATATGAGCATTATAATTTTATCACTAAACTTTTATAAATAAAATTGCAAACTTATTAACACGCAGGCATAATACATGTTTAGTAGGGTCAGATAGCTGTTCCATGGTCCCTATACAGTACATTTGTAAGATTATATAATATTAAAATTGGTAAAAGAATAAGAAATTTGGAGACACCCAATTTTTCTCTTGTTTTCTTTTTCCACTCTAGCATACTTTTTCATATCTAGGTTTTCTACCTTATTTTGGAGTTTTCCCTTCTCATGGAATTTAGAAGTTGACATTCTGAATTCATACTTACAAGAGGTAAAAAATTCCCCAAAGAAATTTTTCTTGAAAGAACCATAGCTTACCTGGAATTACATTTAACATAAAATTTAAATATTGCTCTTGCTATGGTTTGAATCTAGTTTGTTTGGCTCTGTCAAAACTCATGTTGAAGTTTGATCCCCAGTATTGGGAGTCAGCCTGGTAGGAGGTATTTGCATCATGAGGGCAGATTCTTCATGAATGCTCAATACATTTTTGCAACAGTGAATAAGTTCTCACTCTTGGTTCCTGTAAGAGCTGTCTGTTGAAAAAGAACCTGGCATCTCCTCTGCTTTCTTGCTTTTCAATACAGCCATGTGATCTGCATAAGCCAGCTCCCTTTTGCCTTTCACCATGAATGGAAGCAGTCTGAGACCCTCCCCCAAAATAGACGCTGGGCCATGCTTCTTGTACAGCCTGCAGAACCGTGAGCCAAATAAACCTCATTTCTTTATAAATTACCCAGCCTCAGGTATTCCTTTATAGCAAAACAAACAGACTAAGACAGATCTTAAAGCTTATTTTCTCTAATATACATCAAATAATTTTATAAATATTAGAACTATGGCATAATGTTTTTATTATTCTGCTTTGCATTTTTGAAATTCTTATGAATATTTATTTGCTAAGAATAGCTTCCTGAAGTTATCCAGCTAACACAGTTTCTCTTAATTTTTTTATTAACTGCTAATTTATATTCTTATTTATTAACTATTTTAAAATTCTAAATTATTTTATACACAAAATGAACAGCTTTCATAGTAATTGTTCTGTTTTATAATTGTAATAATAAATATGCCTTCGTGCTTTTAATATTGTGAGAATTGTTTTTCTTTCTTTTTGCCCGAGATAGGATCTCGCTTTGTCACCCAAGCTGGACTGCAGTGGTACAAACACTGCAGCCTCAACCTCCTGGGCTCAAGCGATCTTCCCAGCTCAGGCTCCTGAGTAGCAGGGATCATGGGTGCATGCCACTATGCCTGGCTAATTTTTGTATTTTTTGTAGAGACTGGATTTCACCATGCTGCCCAGGCTGGTCTCAAACTTCTGAGCTGAAGTAACCCACCTGCTGCAGCCTTCCAAAGTGCTGGAATGAAAGGCACGAGCCTCCGTGCCCAGCCAAGAATTTTCATATATAAAATACATAAAGAGATTTTTCACTCTAAGTAACATCCAGAATGCTCACTTGTTTTTAAAAGTATCAACAATAAATCTGAATAGCATGTCATATTTGTATTCCTTATGTTGTTAAACTGGTTAGATATTACAGTACACCACAGGATGATGTTGTTATTGACTACAAGTTCAAAGGTGTCAGAGGTTATGTTTAAGGATGTCTATGCCACTCTGACCTTCAAAGGCTAAGACTGAAAAATCCACACCTGAGTAACAGATGTTGTGGCCAAATTCTCAGGATGAAGCCAAACTTTGGTGTATCTCTAATTTGTACAAAAGCCACGGTGAAGAAAAAGTCTCTGATATCTGGAATTGAGAAGAAAGTGAATACCAAAGACCACATTCACACCAGGAAGAATTTAATAAGGAAAGCCATCCTACTCTCTTGAGTAAATCAGCTCGTGTATACGGGATTGAGCTGGGTTAACAAAGGACCCCAAGAGCAATGAGAGAGCAGAATCCACAGACACAAAAGAAAGAATAGAGAAACACACCTTTTCCTAGCTTTGGTAAAAAATACACATATACACGCATATATAAATATACACTTATATATATGTACATGTGTAAATATACATATGTGTGTATATATACACACATGTACACACATATATATACTTGTATATACACACATGTATATATACACACATATATCTATATATACACACACACACACATATATACATAATATATATGCACTCACTAAAAGTTTATTTAAAACATTAACCATAAAACAGAATAGAAAGGAGTGGAAAATAGATAAGGCAGAAAAGGACTGGAATCTCTTCCCACTTCTGTTATTTATTGACTGTTCCACCTTAACCAAGACACACAATGCATATAAGCCTGAGTTTTCCCATCTATAAAAAGTAGATAATAGTATCTACATTATTAAACTCAAAAAATAAATGAAAGTTTTGTAAATTCTAAAGCCATACATAAAATAAATATATTTTAAGCATTTTTCTCAAGTAAATTTATTTTAAAATCCTATTCTATTCTAACCATTTCCTTACCTCTCCAGTTTGCTTGATACTACTTTGCTCATGCTTATGTGTCACATTATAAAAACCAATAAGTACTATCATAATTTCCATTTTACATTTAAATAAACTGAGACACAGAGCTAAGATTACATGCAACACAACATGCATAATTTACTGAGAACTTACAAAGCTGAATCGAGGCCTTGGTGTACAATTACGTTGCTAAGTTAATGTCTCTGGTGCAAAAACATCAATCCTTGCCTGGTAATTCCCTGAACTCAATATTGAATCTTTCCATTCTATTAATATAAGTTGCCAAAATTTAAAAGACAGTTTGGTTAAATAGTAGAAAATGAAGCCTGTTGCTTAAAATATTTTTATTTAAGTTGCCTGAATATTTATTGCAAAACCAGGGCTATCCCTAAGACAAAACAGATAACCCATTTGCATGCTTCAAAAGGTGCCAAAACTCAGTCTTAACAACCCCAAATAAAAGCAGCCACATTGGGTTCAAAGTGAGCTGACTTACTTGACTCAACAAAAGAAGCCTGCTGGAATTGGTCAAACCCACATAAACATCAGAGATAACTCTCACTACCCCAGAGCCATGCTTGGGACCAACTGGGAGGATGGTTACATTCAAGAATTCACTGCAGAGTGACATTAGCAAAATAGCAGAATAAGAGATTTCTACTATCATCTGCCTACAGAAACATCCATTTTGACCAATACCCATAAACAGAAATACCGTCATGGAAGTTTGAGAGTCCAGTAAAGAAGTTCTAGTACAGTGTTAGGGCAAAAAAAAAATCCAAGAATAAACACATTGAGGAAAGTAAGAAAAATTTCACTTTACCCGTGTCACCCCTTCTCAAGGAAGCACAGTTCAGTGCCAAAAGAGACCCCGTTGGCCCATAATTTCTCCCAAGTTAGAAAGTGAGAGTGATATGATTGAGCACTCAGCTTTCCCAGCCATGTGGGATGCCTCCCAAGAGGCCCACTTCTTTCTCATTTCACCCAGAATACTAATGTGATCTGTGTGGCTGAGTGCTTGGGAGAAGCTGGGAACAAGGAAGAAAGGCCACAGACCTTACTAACCACTCCATGGACTCCATCAGGAAGCCTATCCGTGAGCTGCTTGGGGCCAGGCTTTACCTGCAGAACAACAACAACTGGCCCAGGAGCACTACAAATGCACTGAGTCCCTCTCCAAATGCTGACTTCCTGCACAACCTCATGGACAACAACTGCTGTGGAATTGAGAGAAGGTACACAAACTTCACCGTTTCAGGGCGCCATCCTAGAGAAAACAAATGGGAGGCTTTCATCACCCAGCCTGGCTTTGCAGAATTGAGAGAAGGCATACAATCTTAGAATTCCCACCAAGAGGGAACAAGAGGTAGGAAGTGGGCACGTCCATAGAAAAAAATCTGAGAGAGTCTGAAAATCTATAGTTGGGCTGATTGTCAAAGGTCTTTCTTTTCCAAAGCCAGTCAGTAAAGACTGTAGGAAGTGACTGCTTCTGCAAAAGTGAAGACAGCAACACTGGACTTCAGGGTACACAAAAATTCAAGAAAACAGGACATCATCAATGGAACCCTAAAATATTCTAGTAAGTGACCCCAAAGAAATTATGATCTATTAATTGCCTAACAAAGAATGAACAATAATTGCTTCAAGACATCTCGGTGAACTACAAGAGAACACAGACAACTCACCAAATTTAGGAACACAACACGTGAGCAAAACAAGAAGTTTGACAGACTTAGAAATCATAGAAAGAACCAAATAGAAATCTGGGGGCTGAAGAATATAATGAATGAAATGGAAAAATGCAAGAGAGAGAGTCAATGGTAGACTTGGTCAAGCAAAAGAAAGAATCTGTGAATTTGAAGACAAATCATTTGAAATGGTCCAGTTACAGGAGAAAAGAAAATAAAAAGGAGTGAAGAAAGCCTATGGGATTTATAGGACACCACCAAGAGAGCTCACATTAGCATTACAGTACTCTCAGCAAAAGAAGAGAAAAAGGAGAAGAAAGCTAATTTAAGGTAACAATGACTGAAAACTCCACAAATCTGGAGAGGATATGGACTTACAGGCATAGGAAGCTTGAAGTCTTCAAATAGTTTCAACCCAAAGAAGACTTCACAAGGACACATTGTAATCAAACTGTCAAAAATCAAAGACAGAGTATTTTGAAAGCAACAAGAGAAGAGAAGCTCATCAAATACATGAGAATTCCCCATAACTATATCAGCAGATACATCAGCAGAAACCATGCAAGCCAGGAGACAGTAGGATGACATATTTAAAGTGTTGAAAGAAAAAACAGAAAACCTGCCAACCCATAATACTGTACTCAGAAAATCTGTCCTACAGAAATGAGGAAGAGATAAAGACTTTCCCAGACAAACAAAAGCTGAAGAAGTTAATTTCTTCTTCAAGAAATGAAGGAATAAACAAGGAATAGATATATTTATATGAGACAAAATAGACTAAGTTAAAAACTATCACAAGAGACAGCGTCATTATTTGATGATTAAGGAGTCATCTATCAAAATGATATTACAATTCTAAATACATATGCACCCAATATCAGAAAGACTAAATATATCAAGCAAATATTATCAGTTCTGAAGGGAGAACTAGACAGCAATATAATTATAGCAGTGGAGCTGAATACCTTACTATTGACAACGGATAGGCTCATCCAGACAGAAAATTGATAAGGAAATAGAACACTTGAACTACTCTTTAGATCAAATGGACCTAACAGGATATGCAAAACAGTTGATTCAACAGCAGCAGAATGCACATTCTTTTTAATCACACATGGAAAGATGGAAACCCTTATACATTGCTAGTGGGAAGGTAAATTGGTATAGTCATTATTTTTTTAAGAAAGTATAGAGAGTGATCAAAAAATTAAAAATAGAAATACGATACGACCCAACAATCCCACTTCTGAGTATATATACAGAGGAAATGAAAACAGTATGTCGAAGAACTTGCACTTGCATGTCAAAGAACATGCACTTTCCTGTTCATCATATTATTATTCACAATAACCAAGATACAGAAACAACCTACATGTCTGCCAATGGAAGGCTATATAAAGAAAATGTGATACACACACTATAGTCTCTGCTTACCCCCTCTTATTCACAGCTTTACTTTCTGGGGTTTCAGTTACCCCTAGTCATCCATGCTCTAAAAATAGATGAGTAAAGTACAATAAGATATTTATATATATAGAGAGAAAAACCACATATACCTAACTTTAATTACAGTCTATTGTTATAATTGCTCTATTTTATTCTTATTGTTCTCGATTTCTTACAGGGTCTAATTTATATATTAAACTTTATCATAGGTAATTATGTATAGAAAGAAACATACTGTGTGTGTGGTGTGTGTGTGTGTGTGTATATATGTATGTATGTGTGTGTGTGTGTGTATATATATATATATATATATATGGTTTGGTACTATCTGTGGTTTCTGACATCCACTGGAGATCTTGGAACACATCCCCATGGATAAAAGAGGACTACTGTATATATAATGGAATATTATTCAGCCTTAACAAAAGAAAAAATCCTGCCATTTGCAACAACGTGAATGAATCTGAAGAACATTAGGCTAAGTGAAATAATCCAGACACAAAGAGACAAATACTGAATGATCTCACTCATATATGGAATCTTAAAAAACAGAATATAATAGAAACAGAGAGTAGAAGAATGGTTACCTACCAGTGGTCAAGTCGTAGAGGAAATAAGGAGCTGCTGGTCAAAGGGTACAAACCTCCAGTTGTGAGATGAGTCAGTTCTGGAGACCTAATGTACAGGATTGTGATTACAGTTAATAATAATTTTATTAAATACTAAATTTGCTAATAGAGTAAATCTTAAGTATTCTCACTACACACACATACACACAATGGTACCTATGTGAGGTAATGGTTGTGTTAATTAGCTTGATTGGGGTAATCATTTCAGAATGTGTACATACATTAAAACATTGCATTGTATACCTTAAATATATACAAATTTTATTAGTCAATTTTACTGAAGAAGGAGGAAGGGAAGGAGGAAGGCAGGAAGAAAAGAACAAGGGAGGGAGGGAGGGAGGAAGGAAGAAAAAAAGGAAAGGAAAGGAAAAGAAAGGAAAGGAAGAAAGGAAGGAAGGAAGAAAGGAAAATAATGGCAATAAGCAGTAAAAATAATTAATAAAACAAATTCTAATATGAATTCCTCAGTCCAAGCTAATTAAGAGGTTGCAACCACCATTGGTAAATGGTTTTCCTGCGGCACCTGAGAAGCTATTCAGTGCCATCTGCTGGTGTGGCAGCATCACTGCAGGCTGAGGGCTCACTTCACACCTTTATGAAACACTTTTAATTTTTTAGTTTCACCATGTTGCCCAAAGTGGTGTCAAACTCCTGAGATCAGGGGATCCGCCCGCCTTGGCCTCCCAAAGTGCTGGGATTACAGGTGTGAGCCACTGCGCCTGGCCTCTTCATTCTAACTTAAGTTAGCAAAAGAGCCAGTCTTTTGATCCTGAACCTTCTGACTATTTTGTTTCTCTCAGTTGGTTTAGATTCAAGGGGAGAACCCCCTCAAACCCTAGACTTGTGTCCCGGTTCACTGCTCAATAGATGTCTGTGACCATGAGTCAGTGATTCAATCCAAGTGTCTGTTTTCTCATCCACAAAATGAGGATAATAGCACAAACTACCTCTAGAATTGTTTGGCAGGAAGACATGTTATAGCCTAAGGAATGTTCTTGCTGAGTGACTGGCACACTGTAAGTACTCAAGAAATGTTGCTTATTATATTTATAACTAATATTTTAAATTTGTTTTTATACTTTATTGTTATAATTTTAATCTTTGCTGCAAAAATTGATTGCTTTGTTTCTTTTTTAAACCCATTCTTTCAGCACTGACATGGGCTAATGCCCCAAACCCCTCTCTACCCCAATCTCTGTGGAAAGGGATTTGAGGCATTAGCTGATATTGGTAAAGATGGGTTTGGGTATTAGCTGATGTCAGTAGAAATGGGATTGGGGTATTACTGATATCAGTAGAGATGAGTTAGGGGCATTAGCTGATATCAGTGCTGAAAGAACTGGTTTAAAAGGAAAACACAGCACTAAAATTCTAGGGCAAAGATCGAAATTGGACTATTGTCAGAACATAGAAAATAAGAGAAATCCAATTGTATAAAGGAAGAAACAAGTTTTACAATGTGTGTGTGTGTTCTACGAGGGAGTGCAAGAGTCAGGTAAATCAATACCTCGCAAATTGCCAGCACTCAGAGGTTGGCAGGTTATCGCTTCCAGAGAGAGAGGAGAGAATGAGCAGGCTTTAGAAGTGTGCTTTCCAGGAACACCACAGACAGGCACAGATGGTGCCCATGTAGGAACGCTCGGCTACAGGTCTAGTAGACGGAGACAGATATTTGTAACAAAGACCTGTTGGATAGGGTGCCATAGCTACTTTCCTATTATAGATGATCACCCCAAATAGTTCCTGCAAGGTTAAGCTAGAAGTTTCTTACATGAAGTTGAGGAAAAGCAGTTAGCACACGTGAATGATGATGATGATTATGATATCTGACAATACCAACTAATATTTATTGATTCCTATATACTAAGCTAAACAACATACATTCCTTATCTTGTTTTATCTTCATAACGATCTTATGACATGGATACAATCTTAACTCCCCTGTTTTGCAATTGAGACAACTATACTCAGAGAGGTTAAGTGACTTGCCACATTCTCATAGCTAGTGACTTCTAGATTTGAGCTCTCAACCTGGTTTATTGGAGAGGGAGAAAAATTCTTAGATAAGATATAAGAGATTATTCTGTAAAAATACAGTGGTAGAAGGAAACCACTAATAAGAAGTGGATTTTGAAAGGTCTCAACAACAGAGAAAAAGAGAGAAAGCTTTATACTCAGAATTACAGATTGATTTGAAGTGCTTTTGTAGATTATTTTGAACATGCTGAGAAAAGAAAACTATTCCCTGCTTTTAGAAATGCTAAGAAAAATCCCGAACACCACAGGAATAAGGGATGTCCAAGGGTTATTAATATCTCCCTACTATACTCACAGAAATGGCCATGGAGTCACCTGGGGACGTGTGCTTATTTTTCCTTGAGCATGTATCTAAGAGAAGCTGGAGAGTCTACCAAGATTACCAAACCTGCTAATTCACAACAATACAAATAACATATCCAGGAGATATATCATTGTGAAGCTAAGTAAATTAGAAGTCATGCTAATTTTCATTACGTTCTGTTGATAGCCATAGCTTTCAAGATAAATGGTGTATAATAAAGCAAATTATTAGCCATACACCTGGTATAGGCAAAAAGTCTTGGTTCTCTGAACCGTAACCAACAGCAGTACAATGAATACTTTCAAAGGGATTACAAAGAAAAGTAAACCAGTATTATAAAAAGCACTGTGCTCACACACTGTAGAGAAAATGATAATAATAATCTTTCCCCTAAAAGTTGTTCATTACACACACACACACACAAAGTATTTGTAAAATATATTTTCTAAGACATATAGAAAATAGAGCTTTTAAATTATAAGAATTTACTATGCCAAATTTATATCAGATTAAAGTATCTAAATAAAAGGAATGGATTTTTTTTTTAAGCAAAATACAACTGATCAAAATTACCAAGATATAGAAAACCTAGAAAGACTATATTTTATGGAAGAAATGCTATCAGTAGTCAAAATTTACACCTAACTCAAGCCCAGAGGATTTTTTAAAAGATAAGTTCTATTGAAACTTAAAATAATAATTCTGGTGGTATTTAAACTATCCCAAATACTTTTTTAAGAGTTGGAGAATGAACTGAATACAAATTCCTGCTGACTCAAATTCCTGCTGACATTTACTGACTCAACCCCTTAGAAAAGATATTGTTTAAGGAATTATTTCATAAAAGACCTGGAAAGCAAAAGGGCACACTAGTGATCATGAAGAGGTCCATGAAAGAAACATAACATGGGACTGGGTTAACAGAAGAAACCACTGTCTAAAGCACGTGAGAGGACTGTTAGGAAAGGTGCCATGGCTCTGGAGGTGCTTAAAAATTAAAGGTAAGGATATAGGGGGTTAGAAAGACCCCTGGCAAAACATCTAGGTGAGTGGTTAAAGAAATATATTTTAACTGTCCACATGGGTTGACCCCATAAGATGATCACATCCCATGTTCATTTGTATCAAGAAGTAGCCAGCAGAACATCAATCTTCAGGCTAAAATTATGAATATAGGTATTGGGGGAAGCAAGGAAGGGTAATGTATTAGATAACTTACAGCACCCAAGAAGAAGAAGGAAACCCATAGCCTCCAAAATAGCTATACCTCCTTGAAGCAGATTTATGGTTTCAGGACCCCAAATCACCTGAAGCAGGATTGTTTCCCCAAAGAAAACCACATCCACTAAAAATAGAATAAGGAGAGTCTTATATAAAAATGAATGCACAAGCAAGAAACACCCAATATTGTGGAAATTCATTATAAAAAACAGCACTAATTCAACAACCAGAATACTAAAAAACTAGTTAAAAGAGCAAACTGAACAATTAATTAAAATAAATCAAAGTAATAGCCTCAGAGTGTTACGACAGAATATCATGTGAATTAAATAAGAACAGGTTATAAATGAAGAACTAAGAAAGCAGGTTATGCAATTGCTATAGAGACCCAATTGATGGGCCAGATAGTCCATCAATTTGAATCACTGGAAGAGTGAATGAATGAATTTGAAGACCTAGCTGAGGACTTCTCTCAGAATGCAGTGCAAAGGTATAATTAGAGAGTATGAAGGGAGAATTAATGGAAAGGGAAAATTAATGCAAATATTTTGAAATCCATTCAATAGGAGAAAAGAGAATTTTTAAAGAAAAATTTAAAGGAAATAGAGAATTAAAAAAAAAATTTTAAGTCCAAGGACTGAACAATGACAAGTCTTTTCAGATTGAATAGGCACAGTGAACACTATCAAGATAAATAAAGATACCATGCCTAGGTACCTAAAAATAAAATTGTCAAAAACCAGTGTCACAGGTTGGGTTTCCAAGGCAGCAAATTCAGAATCTGAGATGTTCAAGTAGTATGTTTTCTGGAGATTGCTCTTAGGGACACTTGTGAGAAGGCAAGGGAAGCAGGACTAAGCAGAGAGAGAAGTTGAACAGAAATGCAGTTGCAAAAGTGGCCTCAGCAGATCTCACAGGGAGCTCTGAAGGTAATAGAAGGCCCTTCAGAAACACAATTACATTTTAACAAAATTATTGGAAAGAAAAAAACTATAGTGTCAGAAAGCAGATTATTTGTTGCAAGGGAGAGAACTGACTACAAAAGAGATAAGGGAACATTTTAGGGATGATGGGAATTGTCCTATATTACGATTATATATATTTGCCAAAATGTATTTAATAATATACATTAATTTAATACATTTTATTGTGTGTAAATCACACCTAAATAAAGTTTATTCTAAAAAGAAAATGAGTTCTGAAAAATAAAAATATAAGAACATTGGAGGATCAATCCAGGAGACTCATTATCCAATTAACAGGCATTTCAGAAGGACACAGAAACCCCAAGATGAGAGTTATGCAGTTGGTTTAGAGTGGGTTAGCAGATTACACTAAGATTCACATGCAGTTGTGATAAAGATACAAAGATCCTGTGTGTTCTTTACCCAGTTTCCCCCAATGGTAACATAATATAAAACTATAGTACACTTTTACAACTAGAATACTGACATTGACATAATCCACCAATCTTAGTTTTATTTGTACTTACTTATGTGTATGTGTGTGTGCATGTGTATTTAGTTCTATAAAATTGTATTATATGTATATGCACTGATTTATGTATCTACCACCACAATCACTTGTCTGTTTTCCATTTCAATAATTTTGTCATCTCATGAGTGCTATATCAATTAAACAACATTGTATGTAAACTTTTAGGATAGGCTTTTTAAAAATCAACATCATCCTCTTGAGATTTATTCAAGTCCTGTGTATCAGCAGCTTTTTCCTTTTTATTGTTGAGTATTATTCCATAGTATGGATGTGCCATGATGTGTTTAACTCTTTATCCACTTAAGAACATCTACATTATTTCCAGTTTGGGTTATTACCAATAAAGCTGCATGAAAACTTTCATGTAGAGGTGTTTGTATAAACATAAGTTTTCATTTTTCTGAGATAATTGCCCAAGCATACAGTTGCTGGTTCATATGGTTAACTGCATGTTTTGTCTCCTAAGAAACTGCCAAACTGTTTTCCAGAGCGTACCTTTTTATATTTCCATTAGCAATGTATAAGTAATCCAATTTCTTTACATCTTCACCAGCATTTGGTGTTATTTCTATTTTTCTAATTTTAAATATTCTGATAGGTGTGTTGGACAGAATTTAAAACAAAAACCTTATGTTCATCTCAATAGATGCAGAAAAAGCTTTTGATAAAATCCAATATGCCTTCATGATAAAAGCACTCATCAAACTAGGATTTGAAGAAACATACCTCAAAATAGTAAGAGCCATCTATGACAAACCCACAGCCAACAACATACTAAACAGGCAAAAGCTGACAGAAACATTCTTCTTAAGAACTGGAACAAGGCAAGGATGCCCACTCTCACCACTCTTATCAACATGGTACTGGAAGTCCTAGCCAGAGCAACCAGGCAAGAGAAATAAATAAAAATTATCCAAATAGGAAAATAGGAAGTCAACCTCTCTCTCTTTGCTGATAACATAATTCTATACCTAGAAATCACCAGAGACTCTGCAAGACGGCTCTTGAAACTGATAAATGACTTCGGTAAAGTTTCAGGATACAAAATCAACGTACAAAAATCAGTAACGTTTCTATACACCAATAACATTCAAGCTGAGAGCCAAATCAAGAACGCAACTCTATTTATAATAGCCAAAAAAATGAAATACCTAGGAATACATCTAACAAAGGAAGTGAAAGACCTCTATAAGAAGAACTACAAAACACTAATGAAAGAAATCATAGATGACACAAACAAATAGAAAAACAGTCCATGCTCACAGATTGGAAGAATCAATATTGTTAAAGTGACCGTACTGCCCAAAGCAATCTACATATTCAATGCTATTCCTATCAAGGTACCAACATCATTTCTCACAGAATTAGAAAAAACGATTCTAAATTTTGTAGGGAACCAAGAAAGAGCCCAAATAGCCAAAGCAATCCTAAAGAAAAAGAACAAAGCCAGAGCATCACATTACTCGACTTCTAACTATCATATAAGCTACAGTAACCAAAACAACATGGTACTGGTACAAAAATAAACACATAAGCCAACAGAATAGAATACAGAACCCAGAAATAAAGGCGTACTCCTACAGTCATGTGATCTTTGACAAAGTCAACAAAAAAAGGAACAGGGAAAAAAAACTCCCTATTTAATAAATGGTGCTGGGATAACTGGCTAGCCACATGCAGAAGAATGAAGCTGGACCCATACCTTTCACCATGTACAAGAATTAAATCAACATGGATTAAGGACTTAAATGTAACACCTCAAACTATAAGAATCCTAGAAGAAAACCTACGAAGCACCATTCTAGATATTGACCTTGGGAAAGAATTTTTGACTAAGTCCTCAAAAGCAATTGCAACAAAAATAAAAACTGACAAGTGGGACCTAGTTAAACTAAATAGCTTCTGCACAGCAAAAGAAACTATCAACAGAGTACACAGATAACCTACAGAATGGCAGAAAATATTTTGCACTATAATCTGACAAAGATCCAATATTGAGAATTTGTTGGAAACTTAAAGAATTTAACAAGCAAATATACATAAAACCTCATTAAAAGCTGATAAAAAAACATGAACATACACTTCTGTAAAGAAGACATATGCATGGCCAACAAACATAAAAAAATGCTCAACATCACTAATAAGGAAGTGCGAATCAAAACCACAGTGAGATAGCATCTCACACCAGTCAGAGTGACTATTATTAAAAGTCAAAAAGCAACTGATGCTAGAAAGGCTGTGGAGAAAATGGAATGTTTATACACTGTTGGTGGGATTGTAAATTAGTTTAGCCACTGTGGAAAGCAGTTTGGAGATTTCTCAAAGAACTTAAAACAGAACTACCATTTGACCCAGCAATGCCATTACTGGGTATATATCTGAAAGAAAATAAATTATTCTACCAAAAAGACACATGCACTTGTATGTTCATCACAGTACTATTCCCAATAGCAAAGACATGGAATCAACCCATCAATGATAGATTGGACAAAGAAAATGTGGTACATATACACTATGGAATACTATGCAACCATAAAAAAGAATGAAATCATGTCCTTTGCAGCAACATGAATGTAACTGGAGGCCATTACCCTAAGCAACTGAACATAAGAACAGAAAACCAAATACCACATGTTCTCACTTTTAAGTGGGAGCTAAACTTTGGGTACTCATGGACATAAAAATGGCAACAATAGTGGGGACGACTAGAATAGGGAGGAAGGGAGGGGGTAAGGGTTGAAAAATTATTGGGTACCATGCTCACTCTGGGTGATGGGATAAATCATACCCCAAACCTGAGCATCACTTAGTATACCCATGTAACAAATCTGTACATGTACCCCCTGAATCTAAACTGAAAAATGAAAATATTTTAAGATTATAAAAAATTAAAAAATAAATTAGTTGGGCATATTTGTGTAAACCTATTTCTGGGTTTTTTATTGTATCTCATTGATCTATGTGTGTCTCTTTCCAACTATCTTCCTCAATTTACTGGCTTTTGTGAGTAAAGTTTTATTGGAATATAACCTGCCTATTTATTTACATATTGTCCGTGTCTGTTTTTGTATACAAAGGCGGAGTTGAGTAGTTGAGACAGAGACTACCTGTCCCATAAAGCCTGAAGTATTTAATATCTTGTCCTTTACAGAATATCCATTGGCCTCTGGTTTAAAGAACAATTGCACCAAACAGAAGCAGGAGGACAAAGGGTTTTAGGAGAGAAATCTCCAGAAAGAAAATGGACTAACAGTTTAACTGATGTGTTTTGTCATATTAAGAAGAGTTTCATGGTTAGAAGAATTTGTGCAAGTACATAAAAAATTAAGCAAACAACGAAAGTTAACTATTAACACCAACGAAAATGGTATTAGAAATGAAAAACAAATCATAGTATACCATGTGATTCATCTGTGAGAAACATTTATATGATCCTAGTGTGGAAGGCAGAATGATGCTCCTCCTCCTCCAAAGATGTCCATGCCCTAATCCCCAGAATCTGTAAATATGCTACCCTTTGTAGCAAAGGGGATTTGCAGATATAACTAAGAATCTTGAAATGAGAAACTATTCTTGATTATCCAGTTGCGGCTGATGTAATTTCAAGGGCTCTTCTAAAAGAGACAGGCAGAAGGCTTATAGTGAGAGGTGTGCAATTAAAACAGAAGCCAAATAATCAGAGAGAGATTTGAGGATGTTACATTGCTGACTGAACATAGAAGACAGGGCCACAGCAAAGGAAAACAGAAGACATTTAGAAGTCAAAGGAAACAGATTCTCCCCTACAGTCTCCAGAAGGAACCAGCCTTGCTAACACCTTGACTTTATCCCTATGGACTAATTTTTACTTTTGACCTAAAACTATAAAATAATAAATTTGTGTTAACTGAGCCATTAATTTGTGGTAATTTGTTCATGTAAAACCCTATAATTGACCAAAATTGTGATCTTCCAAATGGAAGAGAAGGGGAAAGATGTGTGAGTGTGTGTGTGTGTGTGTGTGTGTGTGTGTATACATGGGTGGGGGACAGAGTAAGAGAAATAATCACTTATCTTCCTAAATAGTAAGCCAGTAAATAATTTATGAAATAGAAATATCAAAACAGCTAATAGGTATATCTAAAAGCAAAACTTGAGTAAGGAGAAGGATGTAGGGGATTGCCAATTTTTATTATAAGTTGTGTCAGATTAACATGCCATTAATCTATGTTCCTATATTGTTTTCATTAAAAATATAAAATAAAAGTAACTTCAAAGGTTATTGTTGTAGACTGAATATTTGTGTTGCCCCCATCTTCATATCTTGAAATCCTAATCCCCAATGTGGTGATATTAGGAAGTGAGGCTTTTGAGACATGATCAGATCATGAGGACAGAGCCCTCACGAATGGAATTAATGCTCTTTTTTATAAAAATGAACCCCAGAGACTTTTGCTTTTTCTTACTCGTGAAAAATGAGAGTTCAGCAATCTGTAATGCAGAAGAGGGCTTCACCAAAACCTGACCATGCTGACCCCCTGATCTCAGACTTCTAGCCACCAAAGCAGTGACAAATAGATTTGTTGTTTATAAGCCACCCAATATATAGTGTTTTGTTACAGCAGTCCAAATTAAGACAAAAATTGGTACCAAGAAGTGAAGGTGTTGCTGTAACAAACATCCAAAAATGTGGATGTGGCTTTGGAACTGAGTAATGAGTGGAGGCTGAAAGAGTTTTTACGTATATGCTAGAAAAAGCCTAGATTATCATGAATGGCCATTTGAAGGCAATTCTGGTGAGATCTCAGAAAGAAAAGAGGAGAGCTGTAGAGAAAGCTTCTGTCTTCTTAGACAATACAACGACCAGAATATTGGTAGAAATATGGATGGTAAAGACCATTCGGATTATATCTCAGATGGAAATGAGGAACATGTTATTGGAAATGGGAAAAAAGGCACTTCTTGTTATAAAGTGGCAAAGAACTTGGATAAACGGTGTTTGAGTTCTAGTGTTTTATGAGAGATAGAACCTCTGAGCAATGAAATCAGATATTTAGCTAAACAGATTCCTAAGCAAAGTGTCAAAAGAGTGGCTTTGTTCCTCCTGACATCTTATAGGAAAATACAAGGGGAAATAAATTGAACATGAAAGTTAAGCAAGCAAAAAGGAGCCAAAATTAAAGATTTTGAAATTCTCAGCCTGTCCATTATACAAAAAATAAGAAAGTATATTTGAGACACAACAATAAAGATGTGACAGACTGAGCACTTAGTAAGGATATTAGGCTGGGTGCAGTGGCTCATTCCTGTAATCCCAATGCTTTCGGAGGCTGAGGTGGGAAGATTATATGAGACCAGAAGTTTGAGACCAGCCTGGGCAACACAGGAAGGAGAGACACAAATTTATAAATTCAAGAACTTCATAGAACCCCAAGCAGGATAAATTTGAAGAAAATTTCCTAAGCACATTATAGTCAAACTTCTGAAAACTAAAGATAAACAGAATATCTTGAAAGCAGCTAGGAAAGACTGGCATAGAACATAAAAGAGGAGCATGATTTAAATGGCAGCTGACTTCTTTTTGGAATAATGGAGGCCAGAAAACAGAAGAACAGTATCTTTCAAGTCCTTAAGGAAAATAACTGTCAACACAGAATTCTATATCCAACAAAATAAATTTCAAGAATGAGATAAAATATAGCAGTTTCTGATAAAATAAGTTAAAAGAATTTTTGTCAGTGCATTCACACTGCAAGAAACACTTTATTGTGATTTTTACTGTTATGGTTTTCTAATTTTGTCTTGAGATCTCTCTGTCCAGATGGGCCATACGCCAAGATAGCCACTCTCTAGGAGAATCTAACTGGGGAAGAAAGTTAGGTTCAGTTGTCTGTGTCAGGGGAGACACAATGAGGATATGAAACCAAAATGCATGAAACCGAAGAGCATTGAACTGAGATTTGATCTCCTTCCCATGAATTGCAGTTTGAGCTCTATCAAGTAAACTTTATTATTCAGAGGACCGAGAGAGATTAGGGGTGCTGATGAGAGACTGACAAGAAGGCTATAGATATCAAGGATCTCAACCAGAGGTGGGGAGTGAGAGAGAAAGGGTGAGAGAGAACCTGTGGGGCTATGCCATTATTAAGATCCATAGGCATTATCATTTATGCTTTCCTGAGGGGGCTATGGATCATCTTAAGGAAGGAGACTACTTCTACTCCTGCTGCCCTCCTCCCCCAACCTTGCCTAGTTCACAAGACAGAAGAAAAGAGAGAAAGCAAGAAGTTAGAAAGAAACAAAAGTAAGATAAATAGCCAGACAACCTTGGTACCACCACCCAGCCCTAGGAGTTAAATAATAATGACAACAATAACATCAACCCCTGACCTAAGCTACTTGTGTTATCTGTAAATTCCACGTATTGTATGATAAAGCATTGCAAAACTTTCTGTTCTGTTAGCTGATGCATGTAGCCCCCAGTCATGTTCCCCACACTTGCTCGATTTATCACTACCTTTTCATGTGGACCCCTTAAAGTTGTAAGCCTTTAAAAAGGCCAAGAATTTCTTTTCAGGGAGCTCGGCTCTTAAGATGCAAGTCTGCCAATGCTCCTGGCCGAATAAACCTCTTCCTTGATTAATCCAGTGTCTGAGGAATTTTGTCTGTGGTTCATCCTGCTACAGTCTAGTTAAAAAAAAAAAAAAACACTCAGGAAAGGGGGAAACTTATTTATATGACTCTGGTGTTAACCATAGGTTTTATCATGGTCAGCAGCTATGGAGTGTGTTGGGCTTGGGGTCAGTGAGATGAGGAAGGAGGCGGCTATATAATAAACCACCACACAGGGAAAGGAAGCTTTAACTAGGCCAAAGGCAATGGAGTATGACTGCTTTCAACAACTTCTATCAGGTCTAAACATGGATGTCAAGGCAGCAACTATATAAACAAATTTATGACACACTTGTCAACAAGCCTTTCATGTGATTCTGATACATGCTAATGTTAGGAAACAACTGATATAAAGAGAAATTTAGTACCATATACAACGTTAATATAGAATGTCTTCTCTGTCCTTTTTAACTTAAAGTTCTATAACTGCATGATTTAATGACATGCAAGAAGGAAGTTTGGCTGGCTGAGCTAGACTTCAGCTATTGTTAGTGTGGGAAATATACTTTTATGAACCATGGATACAAATGCTGCTGCTCCTGAGTTCAAGTGAAAAAGCACAGTACAGGGTCTCCAAAAATTCCCAGACTCTACCTAAAGCCTAGCACTATTCTGGCACCCTAAGGATTATTAGGCTTGTTATCATTAAAAAACAATCATTTCTGAAGGCAATGTTAAGTGGAGGGGAAAAAAAAGCCATGGAAGCCACAGCAATGCTCCCTCAAGTAGCTTTGCAAGAATTGCTTGTCAACCAAAGCAGAGAGGCGTGGAAGAGGCAGACACAGTGAGGTCAACAGACTGGTTCGGAGGCATACTTGAGACATCCATTTGGGGATGATTAAATCCAACAGAACCTTTTGGTGTTGGGGGGTTGGTGTGCAATGGAGGATGATTAAGTTCCTGCTTGAGCTACTAGAAAACTTTGGAGTGACTTAAAATATGGCAATAAGGGCAAAAAGTATCTTCATTTAGTGTAGCCAATTGCCATGGAGGTTTAAAAACTCTGCAAAGGACTGGTCTAGTGGTGGGAAAAATAGATGGCAAAAACAATATATAAAGGCTGACAATGTTATTTTTAAAAACAGATGTGGACACACTGGCTACTGGCTATTACATTGCTCATTATAGGACAGAAGTGAATATCATGGTTTCAACATCAATATGTTGAAGTCCCATGTCTTTATTCATTCTTGTGGAGTACGAGGAAAGAAATTTCCCTTCTGCAGTCCACTCAGGGGTGAGGGATAAGAACCTCACTGGAACGTGAGTCACTGTGATGGCAGGAGTGGCAGTTAGAACCCGGTGGAAGAATTGTACAGATCTGGAATTAAGTCTCTGATTACTGGCTCACCCTTCAGGTGACCCTGAGAAATTTACTTATCCTCTTTGGCCTTCAGTTTCCTCATCTGTCCAATGGAGACTATAACGGTCTCCACTGATAGGATATGATTGTTGCTGCTATTCTCTCCAACCGGTTTGACATTTTACTTTCTAAAAGGAAACAGAAAGTTTCTTAGTCTGTGATTCTCCTCTTCTCTAGAAGACATTATTGATAAATTCTGAGGTACACAGAGATGACAGCTGGGAAGAACTTGAAGCAAAATAGGAGAGGGTTCAGTTCGGGGCACACAAAAGATTAGTGAATTGCACCAAGGCGGCCACATTGCTTGTGATTCCATATGTCCTTCCTTCTTCTGTGCTTACCTATCACAGAATTCACACTGCAGTTTTTGTGTTTGAAGGAAAAACATACATCATTTTCAGAATAAGTGCTTGTACTAGTTGCCAGGATCATTTTTGTGACACCAACCCCACCAGAGACTTTGTAAAGCTAAGAAGTGTTTTCTCACGCACTGCGCTAGTCAAAAGAGTGGTTTCATTTGAAAATCCACCTGTCCAGGCAGGCCAAGGTAAATCTAACTCTTTAGGAAGGTAACTTAGATTTGGGGATACAGCTAGAGCATGCTCAGGGGAATTTGTAGCTGCACACAAATATAAATCTTATCTTGAGGGTCTTTCCTTCTGAATTCCTCAGGAAATTTTGCTTTATGACTTAACCTTCAGTTTTTCTCCTTCTTCCTGCCCAAAATGGATCTTGGTGTTTTTGACATCACTTCTAACTCTACTTTCCACACCTTGGATTAATAAAATGTGATCTTTCCTCCCTTCTCTTCCTTTCATCCTTTCCTTCCTCTCTCCTTCTTTACCTCCCCCTTCTCTTCTAACTTCCTTCCTTCACTCCTTCCTTGTAATTTTGCAGTGTATTGCAAACTTTCAGTATAGTTTGTGAAAAGATGAATTGAACTTCCAAGTACTGACTGCTCAGTTTAAGAAATACAATTTTACAAACAAAAATAAGCTCCCTGGTTACCGTCTCCAATCCAGTTCCTCTCCTCCTCCCTACCAGAGGCATCCACTACCCTGAATTTTGATGTTAATCATTATTATGTATGAAATTAAAATTTTATCACGTATGTATGTAACCATGCACAACATAGTAATGTTTTGAAGGTTTTCAAACTTTATATGCATAGTTTCATACCGTTTAAATCCTGCAAGTTCCTCTTTTTTCTCAACATTTTGTTTTTGAGAAAGAGCTTTCATTTTTTTGTTTGCTAAATGACATTTTAAAAGCTAGAAGATGCTTCTATCATTTATAAGAAGTGGCACTTCAATACCCCAACTTAGAAATTATCTCACAACAAAGAACAATCCTTTGTTAAACTGTACACATTTATGTTTATAGAAGGTACTGTCTTGGTTTTGTTATTCTATCTAAACTTGGTGAAAATGTCATTCCAAACCAAAAACAGTGTACAGGACAGCAATGCTCATATGCAGCACTGCTGACCTCTTTAGTGGCATCTCTGAGTCTATGCATTCTTTCAGGGATCTGTGAAGAATCCTTAGCAAGAAAACCAGGATATCTTAGGGTCCTGGCTTTGAGTTAACTTCAAAGGTACGTTTTGTCTCTGCCCACATTTTGTTACCATGTACACATGTACCAAAAACCAAGCTCCCTAACTATATAAGGAAATTAAAATTAAATAGTGTATTAGTTCATTTTCACATTGCTATAAATAAATTCCCTGAGACTGGGTATTTTTTTAAAAAAAAAAAAGAGGTTTAATTGACTCACAGTTCCACATGGCTGGGGAGACCTCAGGATATTTCCTGTCATGGTGGAAGGGGAAGCAGGCATGTATTACATGGCAGCAGCCAAGAAAGAGTGAGCAGGGGAAATGCCAGATGCTTATAAAACCATTAGATCTCATGAGAATCCCCTCACTATCATGAGAACAGCATGGGGGAAACTGCTCCCATGATCCAATCACTTCCCATCAGGTCCCTCCCTCGACATGTGGGGATTACAGTTCGAGATGAGATTTGGGTGGGGACACAGAGTCAAACCTTATCAAATAGGAATTTTCTGGTAAATATGAGAATAAGAATCTTCTAGATGTATGAAGAAAAGGTTGAGACTCCATTTTCTTTCCAAATTCCTTTTTACTGCCTCCTCTTTTTAAACTCATCTCCTTCAAGTCAAACATCACAACTTACATTTCTAGTGCACGTTTGTTTTACTCTTTTTCTATTTGTTTTTTCCTTTTGATGGGCCTTTTTCTTTTCCACTTACATTCCCCTGTTCTATCTATGGGTAGAATACAGTAACTAAAGACACGTGCTCCAGACTGAGACCCATGCTCAAATCCTCCTCCTGCCACTGGCCATTGTTATGATTTTGACAGATTATTTATCCTCTCTCTGTTCCAGTTTTTTCATCTATAAAATGGGATAATTTTACTACCTGCCTTGGGGATTACTATGAGAAGTAGATAAAATAATATAAATACTAACACACTGGGCACAGTGCCTGACCCAGAGTCAATTCCCTAAAGCTATTACAATCATCACCATCTCTTTCCTCTGTATTTTCCATTCTCTCTGATTTCTTGTCAGCTAATCCTCCACATGCCTTTATTCACCTCACCTCCTCTAACTCCTTGGATCTCAATGCAGGTGTGCTCAGGCTCCCTTTCTCTAACAGAGAGGATCCAGAAATGGAGTAGAGTCCTGACAAGAATCAGCAGCAGGTTGTATCCATATAGTTACAAACCCACCAACATGGATGATCAGGCAGAAACAGGTTTTGTGATTTGCTCAATCACTAAAGTATGCTCTTTGTCATTCCATTATGGTCCCACTCTAAAGGATCACGTATTGCTCCCTGAGGCGCAAAGAGCAGCAGAGGCTGATTTGAATATCAAAAAACAAAACAAAACAAACAAACAAAAAAGAAAGAAAGAAAACCCGAATAAGCCAAACCAGATGATCCCACATGAACTCAGACCTCAGTACACTCACAACCCTCAACCCCCAGGATGGTCCTCAGAGGGGTCGTCTCAGTCATCTCAATATCCTGCTGAAGATGAGAGAACTCCTGCGGGAAAGGAAAAGGTGTATGTGGGGGCAGGAGAAGGGGATTTACTATAGGCTAGGACTGCAGGCAGGTGCTTGAGTAAGGGTAACCAACTTAACAATGGGATCTATCTCATCAAGTTCACCTGGGTCAAGGCGTCCCTTCTGCTCATCACCCAAGGGAAAAAAGGGGTATCTGCTCTTTAGAGAATAAGAAGCCCTTTATCAGATCCTCCTAAACCATCTCTGAGAGTGACCTCAGTACAAAATCATGAGTTCAACTGTGCCTGGACCGGAATGCATTAAAAATAGAAATGTAACCCAGACAAGTAATTTGAAATTTCCTAGTAAATCTTTTTTAAAGGTATAAGGAAATAAATTAAATTAATTTTGATAACATTTTATTTAACTTAATATATTCAACCTATAATCATTTCAACACATCATCAACATAAAGATTATTAATGAGATATTTTATATTCTGGTGTTTTTTGCTTTGAAATGTGGTGATCACTTTACACTTAGAGCACATCTGCACTTGCACCAGCAACATTTCAAGTGTTTAGCAGCCACACATGGCAAGTGGTTACTGAATTGGACAGCGCAGCTTTTGACCCAGAAGCTTTCTAAGGTATGAACCCGAACGTGTGGCCTGTGCTACCCCGAACCATATGAACAGCAGAAACAGCAAAATGTCTGTTGTTAATTTCAGAGGACACATTTGCTTTACAAAGAAGCAGGTCTTCAGATACATCAAGGGATACAGAAGGCTGGGGCTGGACTCAGATGAGACTCTCTCCCCTGTAGTGGGTCTTCCCCTAGCTGAGTCGCCCCTCTGTTAATATGGAGTGTGCTGCTCAGATCCAACAGCTCAGTGCCCTCCATGCCAACTGGTGAGAATATTCATAAGAAATCATTCATTCTACTTGCACTGCTCTGGCTTTATTTTCCTGAAGGGGTTCTTAAAAACAGAACACTATAGAAGCAGCCTCTCTAGAAACAAGTGAAACGGTTTCAAGGAGGAGATTGCATTAAATCATTAAATGTTGCTGATAGGTAAGAAAAGAACCGAAACTTGATCATTGTGGAGGTCAGAGACAACCCCAACTGTGCCCCAGCCAGTGTAGCAAACACTGTCCATATTCAGCTGCAGACTGAGGGAGAAACGTCCAGGCACTTGAGCTGGGTTTCAAAGAAGCATGACAGAATGAGAATGGGAAACAAGCAAATGTTAGGAGGCAGCAGGTCTAAGAAAGGCTGATGGAGAATCAGGACAGGGTCTTCAGGGCCCTGTACACTAGCCAAAGTACCATACCCGTTCAGGCCCCACTCACCTCTCAAGGCTCCCTGCCCCCGAGCATGACCAGGAAACTACTTCAGAGGAGCCACACGACACTCACCCTGTGGCCTGACCCTCATCACCGCAGCCTTTAGAAGCAGGCTGAGTGCCTGGTCCAGGTGAGCGCACGAGGCTGGCAACAGCTGCTTCTGCAGATTGTCCATCAGGCCTAGAGAAGCAAAGTCTGTGACTGTTATAAACTCTTTCTCTACCCATATGCATTCAATGGCTCTAATGATTACCTCTGATTCATATCAGGTGCCCCCAATGACAACAGAACAGGCAAACATCCACCAAGGACAAGGTGATGAGAAACCAAGGCACAATCAAGCAGCTCCCCTGCCCTCCTGAGCCTGTGGCACCCAATCCTCTGCCACATTAGGCTGCTGCCTCCTCATATCCCCCAGGACGAACACTGTTTTCTGACTTTCAGATTGCTCATATTTCTCATCTGGTGTTGTTACTTTCTCTTGTTTCCTAGAATGGTTATTAATTTGTTCTTTAAACATATTATTTCTGTCATTTCCTGGGTTTGGATTAGGAGGCAGGTAAAAGGAAGGAGGAAGTAGTGGAGGGGCACTATTATTTATCTCACATGTTGGCAGTAAAGATATACCGACTACAGGACGTCTAACATGAAGTAGAGGTTTGAGGATATAACTGAAACTAATAAAAAAAAAAAAAAAACCAGAAGAACTGAAACTAATAATACAAGGAACAGATCTTACAGTGGAGGAGAGAAGCTGGAAGTGATCTAAATTCCTCATCCTTCCCAATGACTCAGTGGATTTCTTCTAATGTTAGTATAATCATTAAGTAGGAGTACAAACTTAAGTTTACGATGGACTAAAACAGAAATGACTAACTCTTTGCAAGGAGAGAGTAGAGCGAGCCCCACTTCTTAATACAATTACTTTGGGGGTTCAGTTTCACCATATGAATTTTAGGGGGACACCAACATCCAGAGCATAGCAGTATGTCTACACTAGCTACCTCCATTGATGATAAATAAGGTCTCCTCCCTCTCTCTGCCTCAAACACACACACATCAAGTATAATTCAATGTGTTTTAAACGCTTACAATCATTCTTTCCTTTTTGGTGCTCAAATTGTCCCATAGTTTAACCCTGGGAGCCTCCTGGAGTTTCTTTTCAGACGCTTCAAGCGTAAGAGAACGTCAGCTTTTATCTCACAATTATTGTAAACTTTGCTCTTTTGGTTTGATGAGCACAAGAGATCAAAAGAATGTAAATATTTAGTTGCAATAAATTTGGTTTATTAAAATTAGGCATTGTGACACATTAGAGCGGTACTCATGTTGTTGCATGTTTTCTCTCCTTGAAATGATTGGATGAATAGATTAAACTAAAAGCATGATGTATAGTAGATATCAATGTGTGTTTGTTGTTAATGTTGACTTTGATGATAATGATAATAATAGTTTATATTATTGGGTATCTGCAATGTGCCAGGCTGATTTTACTAAGTACTTTAACTCCACTCTACGAGGTAGTTGCTAATAGTATTCATTTTACAAGTTAAGAAATCAAAATACAGAGAAGTTAAATAACTTGTCCAAAGATACAGATCTCATAGTAAGGGCTCATGTTGGGATTTGAATCCAGGCTGTTCAGAGCTCAGTTTCCTAATCGCTGGGATGATCATGATTCCATTAAATTATTGCTGATGTATTTATTATTCATTCATTCATTCAGCAATTATATATTGAGTTGCTCTATAGACTACACAACTGGGCCTGGCATTGTAGACACAGAAAAAAATAACAGCAGAACTCAGCCCTTAAAATGGAATCAAATGGACATTCTCCCTTGACAAACATCCTCAGGACATGCTATCTAATTTATTCTTCCAAGTTTGTCCTGCTTAGTAGCAGGCCCCAGCTAACTCTCTCAGACCTCAAACTTTTCCTAGGGCCCAAACACTTCTGGTAACCCTCACTCTCCCCCAACAGACCTACAAGGAAGATTTACTAGGCTCATATCCAGTTGTGGCTTACACAGAGAGCTGTCGAGAAGATGAGGGAGGAGGGAATGAGAAACCTCCTCTTGGTCGGGGGAAGTGGGAAGGTGCGTACCAGGAACTGTGTAGTGTATTCAACAGTACGTGGTCTTACTGTTCCCAAACTCTTTTCCCTGAAAGGTATGTGGCATTATCTTAGGTTTGCAAATGTAAAACAAATTCACGAAAGTTAAATGACTTATCAAAGATCATGCAGTTCATTAAGTGGTGAAGATTGGGTTTGAATTTAGGAGTATTTAACCAGTTGCAGATGATGTTCTTTCCACATGTCAGATACTTCAAAACATTTGAGATCAGGCTATGGTGTGCTGGAGACGACTTGTATCATCTAGCAAGATCTGAATGTATGCATCTATTCCCAATTCCATGTTCAGGGGCATAATTTTGGCAGCTTAAAATCAGCCATGGAAGGGAGTATTTACACAACAGAAATTGGCAGATGCTACAAATCAGGACTTTTATGTCCAGAGAGCAGGTTCTGCACACCACTGTTTATCTGCACACCACTGGGATCTGGTAAACTGGAAGACAAATATTAGAACTAGGTCAGAAATGACTCTTAGCTGGTCTTCATGGTGGAGCCAAGAAGAGTTAAATTAAGAGGGTCAGCCAGATAGTAACCAGGTACATCAGTCTAAAAGGGCTCTAACTCAGGGATCAGCAAATTTTCCTGTAAAGGGTCAGATAGTAAATAATTTAGGCATTGCAGGCCACATATTAATCTTTGTTTTATTTTTACAAATCTGTAAAAAGATTTTTAAAAAATTATTCTTAGCTCACAGGCTGCAGGCTGGATTTGGCTGGCAGCTGTTAGTTTGCTGACCCCTGCTATAAACTAGCACCAAATATATAGAAAGACAGAAACTACTCATTACAATTGTTCTCAGAGACAGTGTTCTTTGTCATTGGAAAAAAAAAAATTGATAAACTGCTTAGAGTATGGGACATTAAAACAGCACCTGTCTGCCCCTTAAAAAACATAATCAAGTGGCAATGGACTGATACCAAACTACCTTCTGCGTAGGGCAGGTCTCCTGATCGCAGAGCTTTTATTTGGCTTAGTGGAACGTGCAACGTTGAGGTCACAGCTACATTGCTCAAGACATTAGGGGCATCGCTGAGCTTTCTCTGCTGTACCACCATACAGTCTTCATCTTGCCCTCTCCATACACACTGACCAAATATTTGAAAACTGGCACACAATAATTTCTCTGCCCAGGTCCCGCCATGCAAGGAGGACATATAAATATCTCTGAGATCCAGGTAATTATGACAGAGGTGAGTAAAGGAGGATACAGAAAACATACCCACCTATATTCCAGAGCATTTTTATTTCATGCCTCATCACTCCTCCTGTCTTCCTGGGGTAATCAATGTGCAGAAACTGGAGTGATCTCCATTGAGCACCAGAATCCCCTTTTTTCATGAAATGTAGAAGAGGCAGAAAGACCTAGTTTCTTTGGATCCAGAGTAGGTGAAGGGAGAAACAAGCTGCCAGGTAATGAGGCTGCTGATGAAACTTCCATAAGGATTACGAGTTGCCTATCTTGGTAGCTGCTTCCCTGCTCTTCCAATAGCACCCTTTGGTAAAAACCCAGCCAGGTGATAGGTTTAAATGAAAACCGAGGGGGTACATGGACAGGGTGAATGGGCATGTGTAAGTTGTTTGACAGTGGGGAAATAGACTGGAAAGAGGATACTCTAGGTTGTGATTCCTAAATTGGTCGTATTCCCAGGTGCCAACATAGATGTATTAGAATTACATTAAAAGACTAAAATATACAGACTCCTGGGCACCACCCAAGAAAAGTCTGATTTGATCGGTTAGAAGCTAGATGTGGAAATGCATGTTTTTAAAAAGCTCCTTCGGCAGTTGTGGTACACAGGCATGTGGAAAAGCTGACTCTGAATATGCTCTGAGAAGCAAAACCAGTTCTCAGAGTGTGGTCTGAGGTCATCTATGGAAGCCTCAGGAGGTGTTTTGGTAGTTCTCAAAGAAAAGTATTTAAACATTTTGTTTATTTATACTTCATAAATTTAAATTGTACTTTATGATTTTTCCACAGTTCATATTTTTTATAAAAATTGCTTTCTTAAAAATGGTACATGAATCATAAAGTTTATCTGATCAGTTAATCTTGACTAATATTCAGTTAACCTGGAGCACTTTGGTCTTCATAAACATGTTTTTATTTTACATTACTATGGGTTTTTGTTTACAATTTATTGGTTTCTCTTATGTAATTTTATATCTTCACCATAAAATAAATAAATCAAAGGCTTAAGAGTGAATTGTTGAGTGTAAAAGAGGTTGAAAACATTAGTAACAGAAATGCTTCAACTCAAAATAACTTTTTAAACATACAGAGAAGAGCTTCTTTTCAAATTATCTGTGAATGTGTTGATTTTGCACAATTAAGTAAAACAAAATGTGCTAAAAAGAAATAAAAGCATGAATCTCTGAAAATTGAATTTTATTGGATCATTAGTCTATTTGCCTCTTGGGTATTATTTTTGATGAAACTTTCTTAAGTAGTGTCTGCAATAGAAGAAAAATATTTTATGTGTATATTCTTTCCTTCACTTCTAGCAATAAAATCTGTCCACACGAGTGGGCATATTGTATAGGCTTGATAATCAAAATAATCTATCCTCAACCAGTGTTATTGATTTCAGCATGGGCATGTACTCCAAACTGGGACAACCAGAGTCTTCCCTATTGATTGATTGATTGATTGATTGAGACAGAGTCGCCCAGGCTGGAGTGCAGTGGCATGATCTCGGCTCACTACAACCTCCGCCTTCCGGGTTCAAGCGATTCTTCTGCCTCAGCCTCCCAAGTAGCTGGGATTACAGGTGTGTGCCACCACGTCTGACTAATTTTTGTATTTTTAGTAGAGATGGGGTTTCACCATATTGGCCAGGCTGGCTTCAAACTCCTGACCTTATGATCTGCCCGCCTCGACTTCCCAAAGTGCTGGGATTCTAGGCATGAGCCACTGCGTCCAGCCTTCCCTATTATTTTTATTTCTATACAAGTGCTAGGAAAGTGTTCTATTACTGTGGGGTCACAAATCACAAGGATCATACAACTTTTCAGCTGCCACATGTGAAGAACCTGCCTGAAAATGAAGCCAACAGAAAAATGCAGAGCCAAGAGGTGGCATGGGAGACACAGAGGCATGGCCATGTCCTTTAAGAATGTGGATACAACATCCCTCAATTATTTTGCACTTTTCCTGCCTTCTCAGTCATGAGTTAATTCAGTGCTTCCCATTCCTCCTTAGGCTACTTTGAGGTAGATTTTTATTACCTGTATAAAAGTCTTAGCTACTATAGAGGACAAAAGCCATCAAAGACTTTTATATAACTGTCAGGCAAAGCACACTCACCTCTCTGCTAAGGCAATCTACTTTTCTCCAGAACAAGAATGAACAAGAACAAGACATTGGTTTCCAGTACCAACTTGATGAGTTTTGTCAATAAAGTAAACAGAAAAAAGACTAGCATTACCAAGGTATCATTTGTCGTTGTACTCCTGATAGTAAAAAAGGTACAATGCAAAGCACTGGCAAGAAGCTTATAAAGCCAACCACAAGCTAATGATACATATAGTTGATGCTAAATCAGAAGTAAGTCAGCAAAATTCCTACATCAAATGATACTGTTATACAAACATACTGTCAATAGCACATAATGTGACTGAAAAAGTAGGTACCAGAACACATTTTGCTTTATAGTAGATGGAAATGATTTATATGCGGAGCAAGAATATGTTCTTGGCATCTGTGCAGCATATATAAGAGCCTGAAGCACTTGATGGCTTTTTGCATCTGGTTGTCATTGAAAACTCATGCTGTACAGGAAGAATTTTTATATAAATTATTTTGCGATCCATGGTGTAGACTGGAAAAGAACATTGGGATTATTCCTATGAGAGCAGCAGCTATTCGTGCAGCAAGACTTGTACCTGAATGCCAACTCACCTGCTCCTTTATTAACAGATAACTGTTTTAATCATATGCCTCCTAACGTTGATTCAGTATCAAAGGAAATAGAGAATTCAAGTCATTAATGGATGCTGAACAGCTGAGACAACAGTTGACCCTTGAACAACAGGGGTTTGAACTGTGCTGGTCCACCTATATTTGACTTTTTTTTTTTTTTCAATCAAATGTGAATCAAAATATTGAAATAAGTATTTGCAGGATGTTAAACTCATGTATACAGAGGGCCAACTTTTCATATACTCAGGTTCAGGGCTTGAGCATGAGTGAATTTTGATCTACATAGGTGTCCTGCAACCAATTCCCTGCATACATAGAGGGACAATTGTATTTCATTTCAGCAAGTTGGACAAAGAAATGACATACTCTTGATTACCACATTTAAGTTTATTTGCCATGAAAGGAAAAGAACATACATGAGGGTTTTAAAAAATTACTATTGCGGTAACAAAACAACATTAAATTTATCCTCTTAACCATTTTTTCAGTGTACAGTACAGTAGTGTTAAATATATTCACATGGTTGCAACAGATCTCTAGAACATTTTTACCTGGGAACACTAAAACTCTATACCACTAAACACTAACTCCCTCTCCTAGCAGCCCTTGATCACCACCTTTCTACTTTCTGTTTCTGATTTTGACTGCTATGAATACAACAAAGGAGTGGAATCCTACAGTATTTTTCCTTTTGTCACTGGCTTCTTCCATTTAGCATAATGTCCTCAAGGTTCATCCATGTGTGCATGTGACAGGATTTCCTTCCTTTCCTAAGGTTGCATGGTTTTTCACTGTATGTATATGCCACGTTTTCATCATCCATTCACCTGTTGATGGACATTGCTTCACCTCTTGGCTATTGGAAATAATCCTGTGATGAACATGGGTGTGCAAGTATCTCCTTGAATTATTTGGAAATAATTTAATTTGCTTTGTGAATATCTAGCCACAATAGGATTGTTGGATTGTATGGCAATTCTACTTTTAATTTGTGAGGAACCTCCATACTGTTTTCCAGAATGGTGGCACTATTTTACATTCCCACTAACAGTGCACAAAGGTTCCAACTTCTCCACATCCTCACAAACACTTATTGTTTTGTGTTCTTTTGATAGTGGCCATCCTGATGGGTGTGAGGTGATACCTCACTGTAATTTTGATTTGCAGTTCCCTAATGATTAGTGACATTGAGCATCTTTTTGTGTGTTTATTGGCCATTTGTATATCTTTTGTGAAGAAATATCTATTCAACTTCTTTGCCCATTTTTAAATCTGTTTGTTTTTTACATTCTGGATATTAACACCTTATCAGATATAATATTTGCAATTATTTCTTCCCATACTGTAGGTTGCCTTTCTATGGCTATGCAGAAGTTTTTAAGTTTGATGTAGTCCCATTTGTTTGCTTTTTAAAAATTTTTTTTGCCTGTGCATTTGGTGTCATAGCCAAAAAATTACTGTCCTAAAGCTTTTCCCTTCTATTTTCTTCTAGAAGTTTAATAGCTTTGGATCTTACATTTAGGTCTTCAGTTTATCTTAGACAAAAGGCCGAGAAGTGATACATTTAGGTTTTTAATCCTTTTTGAGTTAATTTTTGTATATGCTATAAAGTAAGAGTCCAGCTTCATTCTTTTGCATGTGAATATTCAGTTTTCCCAATACTATTTGTTAAAGAGACTGTTCTTTTTTTTTTCCTGACTGTGTAGTTTTGGCACACTTCCTGAAAATCATGTAGCCAGATATGCCAGGGTTTATTTCTGGGTTTTTTGTTCTGTTCCATTGGTCTACATAGCTATCTTTATATTGGTACCACACCATCTTAATTATTGTTGCTTTGAAGTATGTTTTAAAATCAAGGAGTGTGAGGCCTACAACTTTGTTCTTCTCTTTCAATATTATTTAGGCTACTCAACATCCCTTGAGATTCCACATGAATTTTATGATTTTCTAATTCTACAAAAAACGCCATTGGGTTTTGACAGAGATTGCACTGAAGCTGTAGATTGCTTTGGATAGTATGACATTTTAAAAATATTAGGTCTTTCAATCCACAAGCATGGGATATCTTTCCATTTATTTGTATTCTATTTCTTTTAGCAATGTTTTATATTTTTGGGTCTTTCATCTCCTTGATTAAGTATATTGCTAGCTATTTGATCTTTTCTGGTGCTATAAGAAATGGGATTGTTTTCTGAATCTCCTTTTTGAATTGGTTATTGGTATAGAAATGCAACTGATTTTTAAGTGTTGATTTTGTGTGCTGAAACTTTGCTGAATCCATTTCCTAGTTCTAACAGGTTCTGTGTAGACTCTTTAAGATTTTCTAAATATAAGATCATGTCATCTGTGAACAGAGGGAATTTACTTCTGCTTTTCCAATTGTATGTCTTTATTTCTTTTTTGTTTTGTTTTGTCTTAATTGCTCTGGCTGGAAATTTCAGGACTATGTTGAATAGCAGTGGTATGGATGGGCACCTTTACTTTGTTCCTGATCATAGAGGAAAAACAGTTGTTCCTAGTTGCATATGGTATTAACTGTGGGCTTTTCATATGTGGCTTTTATTATGTTGAGATAATTTCCCTATATTCATAGTTTATTGAATGTTTTTATCATGAAAGGATATTAAATTTTGTCAAATGCTTTTTCTGCATCAGTTGAGATGATCATGTGGTTTTTGTTCCTCATTTTGTGAATGTGGCATATTATATTGACTGATTTTCATATGTTGAGCCATCCTTGTATTCTAGGTATAATTGTCATTTGATCATGGCATATGATGCTTTTAATGTGCTATTGAATTTGGTTTGCTGGTATTCCTTCTTTTTAGGGTTTTTGCATCTATGCTTATCAGGGATATTAGCCTGTAGTTTTCTTTTCTTGTCTTTGTCTTGGTGTCAGGGTAATGCTTGCCTCACAGAATGAGTTTGGGGAATTCCTTTCTCTTATTATTTGGGAGAGTTTGAGGATTGGTGTTAATTCTTCTTTAAATGTTTAGTAGAATTCTCCACGGAAGCCATCTGGGCCTAGGCTTTTTATTGTTGTTGTTATTATTGAAAGGTTTTTGATTACTGTTTCAATGTCCTCTCAGTTATAGGTTTGTTCAAATTTCTTATTTCTTTATAAATCAGTCATTGTAGGTTGTATGCTTCTATGAATTTATCAGTTTCTTCTAGGTTATACAATTTGTTAGCATACAATTGTTCATAGCAGTCTCTCGAAATATTTTTTATTCCTGTGACATCCATTGTAATGTCTTATTGTCCATTTACAATTTTAACTATTTTATTCTTCTCTATTTTTTGTTAGTCTAGCTATGAGTTTGTTAAATTTTTGATCTTTTTGAAAAACCAACTCTTAGTTTTATTGATCTTTTCTATGGTTTATGCTTTACTTTATTTCCTTTATCTCTGTTCTAATATTTATTATTCCCTTCCTTGTGCTGACTTTGGGTTTGGTTTGTTCCTCTTTATCTAGTTCCTTGAAGGGCAGAGTTAGGCTGTTGATTTGCAAACATTTTTCTTTTTTCATGTAAGCATTTACTGCTATGAACTTCCCTGTTAGTGTCACTTTTACTGCATCCCATATGTTTTAATGTGTTGTATCTTTGTTTTCACTTGTCTCCAGATATTTCCTAAATCCCTTTGTGTATTCTTGTTTGACCCATAGGCTGTTTAACAGTGCAATGTTTAATTTCTAAATATTTATGGATTTTCCTATTTTCTTTCTGCTTTCTTTCTTCCTTTCTTTCTTTCTTTTTTTTTTTTTCTTTTTTGAGACAGAGTCTCTCTCTGTCACCCAGGCTGGAGTGAAGTGGTGTGATCTTGGCTCACTGCAACCTCTGCCTCCTGGGTTCAAGCAGTTCTCCTGCCTCAGCCTCCCTAGTAGCTGGGACTACAGGCATGTGCCACCATGCCCAGCTATTTTGTATTATTAGTAGAGACAGGGTTTCACCATGTTGGCCAAGCTGGTCTCAAACTCTTGACCTCATGATCTGCCCATCTTGGCTCCCAAAGTGCTGGAATTACAGGTGTGAGCCACTGCGCCTGGCCTCTGATATTGATTTCTAGTTTTGTTTCATTCCATTGTGCAGAAATGGGTTTTTGAAAGAGGTTTGATAATAACAATAGAGAACATTTTGATTATTTCAAATGGCTTTCCAAGTCTTGTATATTAGCAATATAGTCAATATCTGCAATAACCTGAAGCTCTCACTTTAAGGCAAAACATTATGAAATATTTAGATACCACAATTTCTTTAAAAAATAAACAAGAAGTAAATGGCTTAAAAATCAGAGACTTCACACTTACTAACATTTGGTGATTTTTTTTTTTTTTTTGGTTTTTTACTCACCACGAAAAATTATAAGGCATGATGGAATTTGCTTTTAAAAATATGACCAATTACAATAACAAAACATTAAAAAATACTTTCTAGAGAAGAATGCAAGCAAATATTGTGCTATCTGTACAGTACCACTACCTCCATGTGGCTATTGAACACTTGAAATGTGAATAGTGCAACTGAGGAACTAATTTTTTTCTTAATTTAATTTAAATTTAAATAGCCCTATGCAACTAATGACTGTTGTGTTGTACAGTGCAATTCTAGAACAACAGAAATAATAGACCCTCTTTTATAGGGGTTAATGGATCACATTTAAATTAAAACATTCAATTTGTTGAGGTGAGAGATGGGGGAGAAGGCACATTATAGAGTGAGTTGTAGAGTGATATAGACAAACCAGTACATGTAAAGAGAAGGTAAGAAAACTAGAAACTATCATATCAGAACTAGGTTGAAGGAATTTGAGGTGGTCGTGGTGGGAAAATGATAACTCATTTAAGCAATTAACAGTGCAATGGTTGGAAGAATAATTAAATTTACTTCAAAGTTTCCTAAAGGAAGAATTAGAACCGATAAGTAGCTTGATACAAGGAAGGAACTTCTAACGTGAGTTCCCTTATTTAGAGGAGTCTAGTGTTAAGATGTATGACCCAGACTTTTCTTTTCTTTTCTTTTCTTTTTTTTTGAGATGGAGTCTCGCTCTGTCACCCAGGCTGGAGTATAGTGGTGCGATCTTGGCTCACTGCAACCTCCACCTCCCGATGACCCAGACTTTGTACTGATGTTACAGCATTATAACTTCACTTTTCACTAAGAAACACAGTCCTAACAGGGGAAGTATCCTTGATAACAATATTCCCACTCTTGAGACCTAGAGTGTATTAATAGAAAGGGAGTGTATCTTTCTAATGAGAGGAAGATTTAGAGACAAAATTCATCATTTGAGGCCCTCTAGAGGGGATCCCAAATCATATTTTAGGATATCCAAGAATCAGGGTTTTGGGGTCTGTACATTAACATAATACTAAGTTGGTTTCTCTCAATGAGCCTGTGGGTTTTGGATTGTGACCCACGATTCTTACTGGAATCGAGAGAACAACTGGTTACTAAGTTCCAAATAATTTTCCTAAGCAAGAAAACTGCTATTATGATCCCACTGAGTTTTCCTGTATACATCATACTTTCTCTAAACTTGAATCATTTAATCTATGCATTTCTGGGCTGCACATGTCTTCAAATTATGGGTGATGATCATTTACTATTCAATCATCATGCTCAGCACTGGAGATATGCCTTTAAATTTGGTTTTCTCTTCCTAGTAAGCACTATTTACAGTAGCCAAAAGGGGAAACAACCCAAATGTTGACCAACAGATGAATGGATACACAAAATGTGGTATATACATACAATGGAATATTATTCAGTCTTAAAAATGAAGGAAAATTCTGACAAATGCTGCAACATGGATGAACCTTAAAGGCATTATGCTAAGTGAAATGAGTCAGACAGAAAAGGACAAATGCTGCATGTTCCCACTTATATGAGCTACCTAAAATAGTCAAATTCAGAAGGACAGAAAATACAATGGCGGTTGCCATGGGCCAAGGACAGGAGCGAATGGGGAGTTATTGTTTAATAGGTACCGAGTTTCTTTTTGGAATGTTAAAAATGTGCCAGAGATGGATCATGATGATGGTTTCATAACATTGTAAATTACTTAATACCACTGAATTGTATGCTTAAAAATGGTTTATAGCCAGGAGTGGTGCTGCACGCTGGTGATCCCAGCTACGTGGGAGGCTGAGTCAGGAGAATCACTTGAACCCGGGAGGCAGAGGTTGCGGTGAGCTGACATTGTGCCACTGCACTCCAGTCTTGGTGACAGAGTGAGACTCTGTCTCAAAAAATTAAAATAATCCCGGGCATGGTGGCTCATGCCTGTAATCCCAGCAGTTTGGGAAGCCGAGGTAGGCAGATCACCTAAGGTCAGGAGTTCGAGACCAGCCTGGCCAACATAGTGAAACCCCATCTCTACTAAAAAATATAAAAATTAGCTGGGCGTGGTGGTGGGCACCTGTAACCCCAGAAACTTGGGAGGCTGAGGCAGGAGAATCACTTGAACCTTGGAGGTGGAGGTTGCAGTGAGCTGAGATCACATCATTGCACTCCAGTGTGGGCAACAAGAGCAAAACTCCATCTCAAAAATAAAATAAAATAATAAAATGGCTTAAATGGTAAATGTTATGTTACATATATTTAACTATAATAAAACTTTTTCAAATTTAGTTTCCTCAAAACTTGGATTGCATTAAACTATCCTCACTGTATGTGCGAGATCATCTATAGAAAGTGGCTAGTGCTATTTTTGTATTTTTCCTCTAACAAATGTAGTTTAAGAACATGCCAATCTGATTTTGAATCACATAATCTGGTGGATGGGCACTGTTGGTGCAATATGCAATTGTCATGTCCCAGGCATCAATAATACCCACATTAAGATCCACAAAAATATCTCGTATGATAATATTCTGAATATAGCCATGAAAGTCACTAAACATCTCTGCATTTTGATGTATCTCTCTGGTGTTTTCAGTTTTAAGTATCACCTTGGTCTCTGGGCTTCGCAAGAATAGACGTTCAATGGCCTTTTGAATATTGATGGCCCTACGGATGAAAATGTTGATGGGAAAAGGTCTGAAGTGTTGGCCGAGGGTAATGACAATGGCTGTGTTTTTGTCTCCTGCTACCCGGTCAATTTCCCGTGGGATATAGTTTTCATCTTTCACTGAGAATAACTTTTTGGTAACAAATGGATGACCATGTTTTTTCCACTGAATCAAAATATGTCTTTCAACATCCAGAAGAACGTGTGTTTTAAAGATCCCAGCTCCATGATGATCAAAATATTTTAGGGCTAATGAAAGACAAATCAATAAATCTGTTAACAAAAGGAAAATGATACAACTCTAAACTGCACACAACATGTACAAAATTCTAACCAAGATCACTTCTAACTAAGCATTGTTGCCTATGTAGGGTGGATAATTTTACCAGGTGCATTACAATCTTAACAAAACCTTGAACTTTTTATGAGAATACATGAAGAGGAAGAAAAATATTAACATTTGTGAATGAAAATATAAAATTTAACTTTTTATTAAAAGCCCAAAGCCAAAAGTTAGGCAAATTAAAAATAATAATAATAAAATAAATATTAGAAAAGAAAAGCAAATAATTCTAATTATTATTTCAAAACCCTCAAAAGTCAAATAGAATTTCAAAATATAAATTAAATACATACTTTTCACAGCTTTTTGTAAGTAGTAAATCCACTGACGCAGTGTTGAATCTCCCATGAGATAAATAAGTTTTCTTTCCAAGCAGTCATTTATATTTTTTGTTTCATTGAACTTGATCTGCTTACAAAATGCTGTAATCCACATTTTTTTCAAAGTATAACCACTGGGGAAAGGAGTCTTCATTCCAATCTGGCAGTTCTTTTTTATGTTCTCGCTCTCTGGCAATAGAAATTTCCAGACTAAGTAATTTTTATTACCACAAATTATTTTGGAAAAATGTTTCTCATTTTTGCCTTCCTTTTCCTCTTTTTCCTCCCCCTTTCTCTTCAGCTCTATTTTGCCCTCCTCTCTTCCACAAATATTTATTTAGTAAGATCATATTAAAAGGGTGAATTACATAGTTTTTCTTGAATAGTTTTTCTTGGAGTGGGGATCTGTTGGCTCTTGTGCATTTGCAACATCTCCCTGGGCTCCACCTTGTCCCCAGAGCCACTCTACTGTGGAACAGTCAGCCAGAGTCAGGAGGAAATGTGGGGCCGTGAAATAGCAGGGCGCAGTGGCCCTGCCAAATATTACACCAATGACATTGGCCTCGCTGAATTTTAAATCTCATCTTCCTCAAACTACTTATCCAGGAAAAGAAGCTTGAACGTGTTTATGAAATGAGTGTCACACATTGTTTATTTTGTGTGTCCCAGAATCATCTTCTCTGGCTAATAATTTTTCTAAAATCCTTAAATCTTAATTGTTGTGTTTAGAACTGAATGTAATATTCTCAGTGTGATCTAACATAGAAAAAAGTAGGATCATGTCCTCCCTTTTCTGAACGCTCTTCTATTAAAATAGCCTAAATTGTATTTACTGACTCCTATTGAGTTTTCCCCCAGGTAAGTGTCTGAGGTCACTTTTATATTCAACACTTAATATGCACATCTTCTTTGTCATTTACCTGCATTGTTGTGGTATGGGGTACATATTTAGCAACTTATATTTATTCATATTGAATTACATCAGATTTGTAAGTGGCTCCAAAAATTACAGTCTGGTACTATCTTCCAAGAAACTGACTGATTTTACTAGAAATTACTGTTCAGGCAAGAGGGAAACAAAAGAGGTGTTATGAGCATTCAAGTTGCCTCAAGAATCTAAGAACTTTCTTCAGTATAAAAGCTGGGTGTGAATGATAGTTGCCCTAGCAGAGAAGGGATCTGTCTTCTTCATAGATTGTGAGCTTTACATCTGGGTTCATGATTTATTTGTATTTATGTTCTCCACAGGGTTTAGCAAAGTTCTTTGTGTATAGTAGGTCCTCAGTAAACATTTGCTAAATGCATGAAAAAGGGATAATGAGTAACTGTATACCCCGTTGATTGTTAAAATGGAAGTCCCTTGCTTCACTTTAATTTTGAAATTCACTTCATTTCCAGTATAGCACAAACATCACTTCTGTGAGGGAAATGGTTTTGTGTTGACCACTAAAGTTCATGTGATTAAACTGAGAAAAAATTCACAGAAATTTCTAGTTCATAGAACTTAAAGTAAGATGGCTTGGCTAAATGAGAAATTAGAAACCACCAAAGAAATGTCCTAACTCTGAATCTGTGCAGCTCACCTGATTCATTTTTCACATGGCACCAGCACCTGATCATTGGCTCTGGAGGAATGAATCTCAAATTTAAATACAAATAGTCTGTACATTTTGAGATGGTGCCACTGAAGTTAACAGTTTCCCTAGCCTTTTATATCTGACTTGGGATGAAAATTGGTTTAAATCAATACGAAAATAATTTCCAAGAATAAAATCCCTTCTAAAACCCAAGGTGGTTGATGTAATTTGGCCCAGGAAATGAGAGATCAAATGGTTAATGTGGAATAAATATCTCTAAGTAAGCATGTCCTTTCCACAGATAAATTGTGATCATGGCAGGCAACAACACTCCAGACTTACTGTTACATGGTACGACCTCAACGGGGGTAAAGTTCTTCATCATTTCAACTCCTATGTTGGACCTGCAAGAAATGGGAAAATAAATTAGCTTAATATCTGCCAAATGCCTTTCCCCCCATTATTTTGATATATTTAAGATATCCTGGGAAAGTAAATGGGTCAGGATTCTACAAAGCTGTTTCTCTGCTAATAGCAGGGAATCTGGAGATCCAGAAAAGTCACTCACCCTCCATATGCAATCCATCAAATCTATCTAACATCTATCTGTCTATCCTCCTTTTAATTTTACCTTCTAAATGGCTCTCTACCACAAACTACCCTCTCCACCTTTTCCATCTGTCGTAATTCAGGCCTTCATCAACCTTTTCGTAGGCCAGTGCTTCTCAAACTTGAGCTTGCATCAGAATTACCTGTAGTACCTATTACAACTCTGATTGCTAAGCCTCACATCCAGAATTTCTGTTTCAATAGTTATGGGGCAAATTTTCAAGAATTTGGATTTCTATAATAACAAGCTCTTGGGCAAACCCAAAGCCAATGGTCCAGTGACATTACTTTGAGAACCCTGTCCTAAATTATTATAATACTATCTTTCTGCCCTTTTGGTTTATCCCACCGAAATACAACCTCTATGCTACCTGTTTTATTCCCCTATGTAAAATGTTCCCATGACTTTCTGTCCTCAACCTACAGGAAAAGCTCCCTAACTGGTATAAAAATCTCCTATGAGTGTCTACATTGTCAGCTTCATCTTCATCTACTCTTCATCTTTTTGAGTTCCCAGGAGTCTATTTTTCATAGTCTGTTATCTCCCTCAGATAGGAATCAAGTCAATATTACTCACTATAATATTTCCAGTGCCCAGCACAGTGAGCTTCATCTTAATGATGCTACATTAAAATTAGGATTAAAACAATGTATTAACCATGTATCAGTCCCAACGACTATGTTGACTATGTCTGGCCAAACTGAATTCACTCTATCAGAATGAAAACTCTCTGGGGGAAGGTAGGCCCTTTCAGAGCCAGAGCCACAGAAACCTTCAAGAGGGATGGAGAAAGCACTTTCTAAGATTGAGAAGAATTGCCTGAATCTCAGGAAATGAGTTTTTGGGTCAAGTGAAGATAATATCCCTTTCATCAAGAAGGCCAGAGGACTGAAGAGAGGTCAGAGTGGCTGGAGGTGATGGCTGCATGGAGTGGTGGAGTCATGAGAGACAGCACTATGGCCCATTGACTTTAGAATAAGATCGACTGGGAATCCTGTTCTGACTCTGTAATTCAACTGGATATGTGACTTTGGCCAACCTATTTAATATGCCTAAATTTCCTCATCTTTAAAATGAGCATAATAATAGTCACTCCAGAGTATATTACTGAGGATTAATGGTATAATATAAGGGAGGAATCTAACATAAAGGTTGACATATAGTAGGTGCTCAACAAGTCATTGCAATTATTATTACTGAGGATCCCATCAGACCTATTTTTGGCACAAGATTAAGATTTGACTCTAAGAAATTTGAACCTGACCAAACCTCTATTCTCCCATACCTATCTCAGGTAAGCCTGAGGATAACAAAAGAGATCAAGACCTGGCTACCTTGTAAATTTGGTTACCAAAGAAAACTTTGATGCTACATTAAAATTAGGATTAAACCATGTATTAATGTTATAAAGGAATTCATTTTAATGCCTCCTGTTTTTGTAATTGTGTATGTGCATTAAATTTTAAAAAGGGGTCTATAATTAATTAGACCATAATATAAACTAACAGAATAGTGAACAACTGTGTTACCTATGTGATGTCTTCTCCTGTGGTAGCCCCTCATTTATTTTTTTATCACGATTATCCATAAAACTCTTAAATTAAAAAGAAAAAGACTTTTTTAATTTGAAGAAATAAATGTCCTAGGAAGTAACATTTCTGATTCTTCAGCTGGGGTTGGGAGAGAGAACCCAAGTTGGAAAATATATTTACAGTCATCTTTCAGTATATGTGGGAGATTGGTTCCAGGACCCCCACTGCATCTACAAAATTCAGCATATGCTCAAGTCCTGCATTCAGCCCCGTGGAACCCAAGCATGTGAAAAGTCAGCTTTCCTTATATGTAGGTTTTGCATCCTGTGAATGTTATATTTTTGATCCACATTTGGTTGGAAATTCTTTGAATACAGGTGGATTTGTGCAGTCCAAATCTGGGTTGTTCAAGGATTAATGGTACTATGTTACAAATGAAACAGAAACTGGCTTAGTCCCTGTGTTTGTGAGAAGGAAAGATGTCAAAGAACTGGGCTTGGGTCTAAGAAGGGGCCCTAGAGCTTAGCAATAGAATGGTCCATGAGACTTCTTGGATGTGTAATCAGCTGTTCCTTGCATATGCACTACATCACCCATAAGGAGACTGAAATCTCTATTTCCATGCAGCAGGGGAAAAAACTTAATAGCTTGAATAGAGCAGGGCATCTGGGAAGGACTTATGTCCATTTGGAAATAAAGCAGGTTACTATCATGATTACTGTCATGAGCACAGCCCCCTTGAGAAGCCTGATTAGGACCCAAAATGTGTGCCAGTCTGCCAGACTAGGGACTTCGGATTTCCTGAGATACAGCCAGCAACTGTGCAAGGATGGTACCTCCAACCCGGGCTTTCAATGAGGACTAACTCAAGAGGGATCCAGCTGTAGCCAACAGGGAATATAGAGTCAGGCACACGTAGAACATATAGAATATAGAAACTTAAGTCCACCCTTACACTTAAGACATAATTCTGAGACCTTCAAAACAGGAAGAACTTTATGTCTCCATGATCATTTTTCCTTTGCTTCATAAAAATTTATTTTAAAAATCCCAGCTTCTTTTAACTGAGCCAGAGGGGATGAAGAGATTTTTCCATACCTTGATCAGGAAAATGTAAAGAAGTGAAGATGAAGTAGGGGTGAAAGGGAGAGCCTGAAGTGATGTAGGGTCAGTTGTACCCAACTCTTTGTGTCATCATAATGCTTAAATTGGATTCGAACTTGAATTTCCAGGATATTGTGCTATCCTGGAAATTTGCCCTTCTGAACACATATCAGAAAACTAAAGCCTTTCTATGGCAGCAGCTCCCAAACTGGGGAACCAAAGTCTCTTTAAATTATCCATAAAATAAGTGGTCTGTGGCCAAATAAATTTGGGAAATGCTGTGTGCTCTATTCTTGCTTGAAGGGATCCATATTAAAGTTTCTGAGAAGTCCTGCTGCAAAGAAACCAACTTAACTTTAATTATTTCTCCAGATTGTATTATTTCACTTATTTTTTCATTCAACAAATAGTTATTCAGAACTTTCTCAGTGTCAGGCATTGTGCTGGGCGTGTGAGACAAAATACTGGCCCTGACTGACTTCCTGAGAGACACAGATAGATGATTTCTAAGGCCCTGACTACCTATCTCATCTTCTGTCTCCCTCACTTCCTGCATTCCAGCCTCACTGCACTCCACCCGCACCATGGTTCCTGGAACATTCCAACATGCTCTTGCCTCAGGTCCTATTCATTCTCTTGAAAAAGCTATTTCCCGAAAATTGACATGGCTTACTCCCTCACTTCACTCAGGTTGCTGCTCAAGACAAGTCTTACCTGACACCATTTTAAAATAGCATCAACCATCACGTTTGAAACCCTTACTCTTATGACCTTCATATTAAAGAGTTTTAATATTAAAAGAGCTTAAATTTCACCCTTAGAGCCGTGGGGTCATCTTAAAGCTTTTAAGGAGGAAATAGTAAAAGAAAAATCTGTTTATTTACTTTTTGTCCTTCTAGCCCACTAGAATGTTAATTCCCAACACCTAGGGCTGTGTCTGGAATACAGAAGGTGCTGACTACTTATAAACTGAAAGAATGGTCTAGGCATGATGGCTTATGCCTATAATTCCAGCACTTTGGGAAGATGAAGTGGGTGGATCACCTGAGGTGAGGAGTTCAAGACTAGCCTGGCCAACATGGTGAAACCCCATCTCTACTAAAGATACAAAAATTAGCCAGGCATGGTAACAGGTGCCTGTGGTCCCAGCTACTCTGGAGACTGGGGCAGGAGAATTGCTTGTACCCAGGAGGTGGAGGGTGCAGTGAGTTGAGATCGTGCCACTGCACTCCAGCCTGGGTGACAGAGCGAGACTCAGTCTCAAAAAAAAAAAAAAAAAAAAAGAATGAATGGTGAAAAGTAGTTAACACTTAATGCTCTGCAGAGCTTACAACTTAACAGAGGATATTAAAAATAAATTGGAAAATTAATAATGTAATAAGAATTATGTTGGGGAAGAACAAAATGCTAAGGAAGAATATAGGACTAGAACTTCACTCAGGGAGATGGAAAGTTTCCTAGAGGAAATGATGTCTAAACCAAAGCCTGTGAAATGCCAGAGGTGAGAGGACATGGTCCATTTGTGAAATAAAAGGAGTCCCACTGACTGACAGAGAGCAAGGCAGCATAAAGGTGAGACAGAGACTTAGACAAGAGGCTGCCAAGGGAGAAAAGTCTTTGTAAACATATTAAAGAGTTTAAATTTCACCCTTAGAGTCGTGGGGTCATCTTAAAACTTTTAAGGAGGAAATAGTAAAAGATATAACTGCGTTTCAAAAACATTAGTCTAGGTGCAGTGTGGAGAATAGATTGGAAGAAACAAGACTGAGGGCAGAGAAATCAGCTCTGGGGATTGTTGCATGATCTGAGGTATGATGGCAGATTATACAAGGATAGAGGCAATCGTGGTAGACAGAAATGGCTGGGTTCAGGAGATAATTGGGAGGTATAATGTATAGAACTTGATGATTCACTGGATGTAAGGGGTAAAGCTTGACTGAACAATGATATCATTCACCACTTTTTTATTGTACAGCATCTATTAATACTCTATAGGATTAGTATTCCATGGAACACATTATAGAAAATACTGGTCTATAAAAAATTACTGAACCTGGAAGTACTGCAAACCATGGAGAACTATGGGTCTACATTAAGTGCTTCACTGATTATATTCCTGTCAGCAAATAGTTCTAGAGGTGACTTGTATGGATCCCTGTGAACACACTCCAAGCTGAACGGACTCTGAGGACCTAATTATAATTTAGTCAACATAATTGACATGATACAAAAGTTTGATTAGGCAAAACTACTAGGCAGAGTTTAGTCAAATACCTCATTTTGTCTATTATTGTATTTGGAAGCCTCTTTACCTGTGGAAAAGGCTCCATTCTTCCTTGCTAAGACAGGAAATATTTCTTGTCCTAGTGGTCATGTGGGTCAAGGACTCACAGGGCATATGTTGAGGCCTCACACAGTAGAAGGCTTCATGGTCTCTGTCATCCATGTACTGGCACAGTTCAGCATTTGTGTTTAGGGTCAGGCCACACTCAGTGAAGACATTGGAGGTTCTATTGGCAAACAGGCCAATGAAGATGATCTTATCACATCCTTGGTTCCTTGCCCTCCAGAGAGCTGACACCCCTTCACTGGGATGGATGAGCAGCAGAGACAGGGAGATCTGGCCCTCCCAGAACAAAGTGAAGCTGACGAGGTAGGTGCCGTTGTTGAAGTCAGTCACCTTTCCTGAAGCACCTGCCATTAGGGCTGGGGAGGACATCCTGGCCCTCAGGAAATCCCCACCATATTGCTTCCTGCGTCCCAAGTGGTCCCTCACTTCCAGAAGGATGTCCAGCTTATCCCCCCTGCAGTACGTATCTTGAGGGTTAAGGATGGTGGCTGTGCTGTGTGTGGCACTGGTGGTGGTATTCACATGGGTGAATGGTCTGGGTGGGATCTGCTGGTCTAGTTTCTCCATAATGTCCTTTATTCTAAGTTCAGTCTCTTTTGGTGAAACTGCTGGACACAGTGGTGCTTCGGAGTGTGAAGATTTTTTGAAGATGTTCCCTTGGTTCAGGGTAATATGGTTTTCCAAGCTGAACAAGAACTGAAATATTGAAAGGGAAAAGAAAATATCATCAGCAAATAATAGTGCTTGCTTTTCTATATAAATTATTACAGCTTATTTTACACCTTTCAGTGTGATAAATTAAATATCAAAAATCAATACTAACTGGTTTTCAGTTACGGAATCATCAGAATTGGTTTCCATGTAGTATGACTTCCTCTGCTGCCAGCAGATGGTTTTCTTTAGGAGTCACTGGCTTAAAAATTAACTAGATACAATCAATACATATTATTTCATGATTCAATTTTAGAGTCTTTCCTTTTGCTATCCCCCTCACTTGACTTTTCTTTTTAAAAATCATATTATCATTTTCTATATCGACAATGCAGACAACAGAGCACAATGTGGTACATGTTTCTTGTACACTGGGAAAGAATGTATATTCCACTGCTGTTGGAGGAAGTGTTTTATGAAGGTCAATCAGATTTAGTTGAAGGGTTGTGTTCTCTAGTTCTTCTACATTTTTACTGACTATATTAGTTTCATTGGGCTGACATCACAAAGCATCACAAATTTAGTGACTTAAAACAACATAAATTTATTCGCTCATAGTTCTGGAGGCCAGAAGTCTGAGATCAAGGTGTCAACAGGGTTGGTTCCTCATGGAGGCTTTGCGGAGGAATATATTCCATACACCTCTCCTAACCCCTGGTGGTTTCCAGTAATCCTTGGTGTTCCTTGGCTTGTAGATAGTTTACTTCAATCTCTGCCTCCATTTTTATGTAACCTTCCCCTCTGTGCATGTTTTCCCCTTTTCTTCTCTTAAAAGGACATTTGTCACTGGATTTAGGATCCCCCTTAATCCAGGATGATCTCATCTTGAGCCCTTTCACTTACATCATCAAAGAGTGTTTTTCTAAATATAGCAGCACTTTCTTATTCATGGTTTTAGTTACCCATGGTCAACCATGGTCCAAAAATAGATGGGTATAGTACAATAAGATATTTTGAGAGAGAGAAAGAGACAGAGAGAGAGAGAAACCATATTTATGTAACTTTTATTACAGTATGTTGTTATAATTATTCTATTTTAATATTAGTTACTTTTATTAATGTCTTACTGTGCCTAATTTATAAATTAAACTTCATCATAGGTATCTATGTATAAGAAAAAGCAGCATTTATACTGTATAGGGTTTGGTGCTATCTGCAGTTTCAGGCATCCACTGGGGTCTTGGAATATATATTTAGTAGATTTAAAGAGGACTACTGTAGGTCATATTCAGGGGTTTCAAGTAGACACATTTTTAGGGGGCCATCATTCAACCTGCTCAACTGACTTTCTCTCTACATATTTCATCAATTACTAAGAACAATGTTAATGTTTTTGACTATGATTCCGAATCTTTCTTTTTCTTTTTATTGATATATGCTTTTCTTCAAATATTTTGTAGCTCTGCTATTAGATGTACACACATGTATTGCTTGTTACGTATTTGGGGTGAATTGTCACTTTTATCATTATATAGTGATCTTATTTATTCTTAGTAATTTTCCTGGTTCTGAAATCTACTTTGTCTGATATTAATAAATTCATGCAAGCATTATTTTGGTTAGGTTTTGCATGGTATATCTATTTTTGTCATTTTACTTTTAGCCTACCTATATCTTTATATTTAAAATGGATGTTAGCTTATGGTTGGTTTCTTTTCTTTTCTTTTCTTTTTTTTTGGATGTGGAGTCTCACTCTGTCATCTAGGCTGGATTGCAGTGGCATGATCACAGCTCACTGGATCTTTGATCTACCAGGCTTAGGTGATCCTCCCACCTCAGCTTCCCAGGTAGTGTGAGCCACCAGCATCTGGGTAAATTTTGTATTTTTTGTACAAAGTTTTTTGTAAATTTTGTATTTTCACCACGTTGCCCAGGCTGGTCTTAAACTCTTGGGCTCAAGGAATCTGCCAGTCTCAGTCTCCCAAAGTGCTAGGATTATAGATCTGAGCCACTGAGCCCCACCTAATTATTATTATTTTTTCTTCTTCTTTCTTCTTCTTCTTCTTCTCCTTCTTCTCCTTCTCCTCCTTCTCCTCCTTCTCCTCCTTCTCCTCCTTCTCCTCCTCCTCCTCCTTCTTCTTCTTCTTCTTCTCCTTCTTCTTCTCCTTCTTCTCCTTCTTCTTCTTCTTCTTCTTCTTCTTTCTTCTTCTTCTTCCTCTTCCTCTTCCTCTTCTCCTTCTCCTCCTCCTCCTCCTCCTCTTCCTTTTCTTCCTCTTCCCCTTCCCCTTCTCCTTCTCCTTCTTCTTTCTTCCTCTTCTTCTTTCTCCTTCTCCTTCTCCTTCTTCTTCTTCTTTTAAATTGAGATGGAGTCTCACTCTGTCACCCAGGGGAGTGCAGTGGTGCAATCTCGGCTCACTGCAACCTCCACCTCCCGGGTTCAAGCAATTCTCTTGCCTCAGCCTCCTAAGTAGCTGGGATTACAGGTGTGCCCCACCACACCCGGCAATTTTTTTTTTTTTTTTGTATTTTAGTAGAGACGTTCTTTCACCATGTTAGTCAGGCTGGTCTTGAATTTCTGACCTCGTGATCCGCCTGCCTTGGCCTCCCAAACTGCTGGGATTACAGGCATGAGCCACCGTGCCTGGCCAATTTCTTCTTTTTATACATTCTAACAGTCACTGTGTTTTCACTGATGTGTTTGGACTATTTATATTTAGTGTTCTTATTGATATGCTTTGATTTAAGTCTACCATTTTAATAATTGTTTTCTCTTTGTTCTCTCTTTTTCTAATTCCAATGCCACTATTTTTAAATGTACCAGAACTCTCTGTTCTCCTTAACAAGGAGAACAAGGGGAACTAGGTTACTAGAGCCTAACCAAGTTGGGTTTTGCCAAAACCTGATCAACCTGGGGTAAGGAAAATACCCAAACCCAGCCCCCATCTGGCCTTCTTATTTCACCTAAGGATTGACGCGGGTATAGGAAAACGGGAAGCTGACAAGCACTTGTGAAGGTCACCATTTAAGGGCATAAGCTCACTAAAATACTGAGAATAAATCACAGTACTACAGAATGCTTCCCCTCCTGCACATCTTACAACCAACTCAATAGGAATTCTGTATAGAAACAGAAGATGATAGCGAAAAGCACTGCAAGTCTCAGACCCTACTTAAAAAGGGGTCCCTAGAAACACCCAAGGATGAAGTCTCTAGGAGAGACATAAAGATGGAAACTGGAGGAAATTGTAGCCTCTGAGACAATATCTACAGTAAACAGTAAACACAGTCTAACTCCTAACCACATAAACATAAAAGCTCACACTAAAGGCCTATCTCAGTTCCAGTTGACCAACTATGTCATATCCAGATTTTGATAAAAATTACAAGGCACACAAGAAGAAAACAAAAATACAGTCTAAAGGGACAATGCAAGCATCAGAACCAAACTTAGTTATAATAGAGATTTTGAAATTATCAGACCGGAAATTTAAAATAACTATGATTGAGGTATTAATACTTAGGGCTCTAATAAAAAAAAAATACACGACAAGTGGAAACAGATGGGTAATGCATGTAGAGATGTGGCAACTCTAAGAAACAATCAAAAGGAAATGCTGAAATAAAAAAAACACTGCATCAGAATAAAGAACATCTTTGATGATCTCATGAACAGACGGAATATAGTCATGTGAAAAATAAGAGAGCTTGAAGGTATGTCAACAGAAACTTCCCAAACTAAAAACAAGAGAAAAAGCATGAAGAAAGAACAGAATATCCAAGAACCGTGGGACAAACACAATAGGCATAAATACACATAATGGGAATACCAAAAGGAGAATAAAGAGAAATAAAGAGAAAGGAACAGAAGAAATATTTGAAGAAATAATGACTGAAATTTTTCCAAAACTAATAACAGAAACCAAGCCATAGATCCATTCTGAGCATTTAAAGACATTGTTTGGCCACTTGGCAGTGGTGACCACAGCAGGCATTTTGGGCTCAGGCCGGAGTTTACAGCATTTGCTCTGGAAAGGCAGAAGGGTACCCACAGTGAGAATTGAGTGGTGAATGCGGAGAGTTCCCCAGCAGTAGGCACTGGAATTAGTCTTTTTCCTGTCACAGGCCTGGAGCAGGAGGAGAGTTTCTGAAACCAGGGTTTCTCCTGGGTGGTGAGGCTTATAGCCAGGGACAGCTTTGCAATCTGGAACCAGTCTGTGTGTGTCAATCCTGGTGTTCCAGCCTGCTCCCTTGGCCATTTAGGGGATAGTGCCCATCAGCTCCAAGAAGTAGAAGGGAGGCAGACCTCACTTTCCCTGGAGATCTAACCCTCAGCACTATCTGCCCCTAAGGGAAGGGGGAGCACAGCTCACCAAAGCCCCCCTTGGGCCAAAGAAAATGCAAGCATGGTACCAGCTGCTGAAGGTGGCATCACCAAAGCCCAGGAGTGCATGTGGAGAGGAGGTCATCGCTCACCCCCACCTTTCTTCTCAGTGTACTGTTGTAGACTTAGCAGCAGCTCTTCCTATCAGGGCATGGGGAGCATGGACTGAAAGAGACAGCTTCCCCAGTGTCTCCACCACCACTGAAGGTGCATGTGTGCTAGGAGAGGGCATGTTTCACACTTCCCAATTTGTCTCTGTCACTGCCCCTAGCTTCCAGCTGTTACTCTTAAATGCCACACACTAAATTGCCGCTTGAATTACACCACCAAACAAAATTACATTGCTACAAAAAGCAATATCTGAGAAAGCCACTGCAAGCTATCTGTAACCAATGAGCCCATAAAGAGCCTAGGCACCCTGAAAACACCAAGAAACAAAGCCATTTTATCATACACAACATACACCATAGCCATACCCCCAAGAAAAAAACAAAAGAAAAAATCAAGAATCCCTATCCAAATGATAGCAAATTCAAAGGAAAGAAAAGAAGTGTCAACTTTCTCAGATGAGAAGGAACCAGTGTAAGAACTCTGGCAATACAAAAAACCAGAGCATTTCATCACCTCCAAAGGATGCCATTCACTCACAAACAATGTATATTAACTAGAATGAAATATCTAAAATGACAGGTATAGAATTCAGCATGTGCACGGCAAGGAAACTAACCAAGATTCAAGAGAAATTTGAAGTTCAACACAAGGCGCCAGAAAAAATGATCCAAGATTTGGAAGATGACATAGCTGTACTAAGAAAGAACCAAACAGAACTTCTGGAATTAAAAAATTTACTAAAGGAATTTTAAAATACAGTTGGAAACCTTAACAAAAGACTAAGCAGAAGGAATTTTAGAGATCAAAGACCAGTTTTTTGAATGAACCACTCAGATAAAAATAAAAATGAAGAGACTCCGTCTCAAAAAAAAAAAAATGAAAAATGAAAATAATTTTTAAAAATGAACAAAGCCTTTGAGAAATCATAATAATCATAATAATAACTGTTTAAAAACAGAAAAAGGCCTGGACTACATGGATTCACAGCTGAATTCTACCAGACGTACAAAGAAGAGTGGTACCAATCCTACTGAAACTATTCCAAAAAATCGAGGAGAAAGAACTCTTCTCTAACTCATTCTACAAAGCCAGTATCATTCTGATACCAAAATCTGGCAAAGACACAACACCAACAACAAACTTACAGGCCAATATTTCTGATGAATATAGATGCAAAACTCCTTGATAAAACACTAGCAAACTGAATTCAGCAGCACATCAAAAGTTGATTCACCACAATTAAGTGGGCTTTATTCCAGTGATGCAAGGATGGTTTAACGTATGCAAATCAATAAATGTGATTCACCACGTAAACAGAATTAAAAACAAAAACTATATCATCATTTCAATAGATGTAGAAAAGGCATTCAATAAAAATGCAACATCCCTTTATGATAAAAACCTTCAACAAACTAGGCATCAAAGGAACACACCTCAGAATAATCATGGCTATCTGTGACAAACTCATAGCCAGTATCATAATGAACAGGCAAAAACTGAAAGCATTGTCCTTAAGAGCTGCAACAAGGATGTCCATTCTCACCACTCCTATTCAACATACTGGAAGTCCTAACCAGAGTAATCAGGCAGGAGAAAAACATAAAAAGCATCAAAATAGGAAAACAGGAAGTCAAATTATCTCTCTTCATTGATGATATTATTCTATACCTAGAAAACCTTAAAGATTATGCCAAAAGACTCCTAGACCTGATAAACAGGTCTTTAGCAAAGTCTCAGAATACAAAACTTACGTACAAAAATTAGTAGCATTTTTATAAACCAATAATGTTCAAGCTAAGAAAATATCAAAAATCCAATCCTATGTACAATAGCTACAAAAAATGCCTAGGAATATATCTAACCAAGGAGGTGAAAGATCTCTACAAGGAGAACTACAAAACAATGATGAGAAAAATCATAGACAACACAAATGAAAAAACATCCCATGCTCATGGATTAGAAAAATCTATATCATTTAAATGTCCATACTGCCCAAAGCAATGTACAGATTCAATGCTATTCCAACATCAGTATTCGCCAAATTAGAAAAAACTATTCTAAAATTCATATGGAACCAAAAGAGAGCCCAAATAGTCAAGGCAATCCTAAATGAAAAAGAATGCAGCTAGTGGCATCACATTGTTCAACTTTATACTTCACTACAAGGCTACAGTAAACAAAACACCATGGTACTGGTACAAAAACAGGCACATAGACTAATGGAACAGAATTGAGACCCCTGGAATAAAGCCACACACCTATAACCAACTAATATTCAATATAGTCAACAAAAATTAACACTGGGGAATTCAATAAACGGTGCGGGAAAACTGGTCAACCATGTGCAGAAGAATAAAACTGGACCTCCACCTCTTACTATATAGAAAAATTAACTCAAAATGGGTTAAAGACTTAAATATAAGACCTCAAACTACAAAAATCCTAGAAGAAAACTTGGGAAATACTCTTCTAGACATTGGCCTAGGCAAAGAATTTATAGCTAAGCCCTCAAAAGCAAATGTAACAAAAACAAAAATTGATAATTGGGACAGAATTAAACTAAAGAACTTCTCCACAGCAAAACAAACTATCAACAGAGCAAACAGACAAGCTACAGAATGGTAGAAGATATTTACAAACAATGTATTCAACAAAGGACTACTGTCAAGAATCTAGAAGGAGCATAAATCAACAGGAAAAACACAAATAGTCCCAGTAAAAAGTAGGTAAAGGACACAAACAGATACTTCTCAAAAGAAGACATACAGGTGGCCAACAAACATAAAAAATGCTCAACATCACTAATCATCAAAGATATGCAAATCAAAACTCCAGAGAGATACCATCTCACACCAGTCAGAATGACCACTATTAAACAGTCAAAAAATAACACATGTTGGCAGTGTTGCGGAGAAAAATAATTGCTTACACAATGTTGGTGGGACTGTAAATTAGTTCAGGTATTGTGAAAATCAGTTTGAAGATTTCTCAAATAACTAAAAATATAATTGCCATTCAACCCAGCAATCTCATTACTGGGTATGTACCCAATGGAAAAGAAATTGTTCTACCAAAAAGACATTTGTACTTGTATGTTTATTGTAGTGCTATTCACAATAGCAAAGACATAGAATCAACCCAGGTGCCCATCAATGGTGGACTGAATAAAAAAATGTGGTACATATACACCATGGAATACTACACAGCCAAAACAAAGCACAAAATCATGTCCTTTGTAGCAATATGGATGCAGCTGGGGGCCATTATCCTAAATGAATTAACACAGAAACAGAAAACCAAATACCACATGTTCTCACTTATGAGTGAGAGCTAAACGTTGGGTATATATGGACCCAAGATGAGAACAATAAACACTGGGGATTCCAAAAGCAGGGAGGGAGGATGGTGAGGATTGAAAAACCACCTATTGAGTACTATGTTTGCTACTGGGCAATGGGAGCATTAGAAGCCTAAACCACATCATCATGCAATATAACCATATAAGAAACCTGCACATGTACTCCCTGAATCTAAAATTTTAAAAATTATAAAAGTATTTAGAAAAAAATAAATTATAGAGAAATCTCATGTGCCCTTTACTGAGTTTTTTTCAATGGTAACATCTTGCAAAACTAGTAAAATATTGCTACCAGCATATTGAAACTGATATAGTCGAGATACAGAACATTTCCTCTCCTTCATGTTGCTGTTTTTTTTACCATGCTTACTTTTCCCTCACCCTCTCCCATTCCTTAATCTCTGGCAACCATGTATCTGTTATTTATTTCTATGATTTTTGTCATGTCATGAATATTATGTAGTAGAATTATGCAACATATGAGCCACAAATATGAGCAAGGAAAAACAAAAAGTTTTGTGCTAGACCCTTAAAATTAGGCACAGAAGGAGGAAAGTCTCTCTAAAATAGTAGTAGCAGGGCCAGGATCAGCATTTAGTGCTCAATTTCATGTGAGGCCCAGTTGTTTCATTATTTAATAACCTGTTAAACACACACACACATATGCACACACTAGAATTGCCATAGACTAAATGCTTGCATCTCCCCAAAATTCATGTTGTAACCTAATCTCCAATGTTGCTATAGATAGAATATTTGTGGTTCCCCCAAATTTGTATGTTACAACTGAACTTTCAATGTGATGGTATTAAGAGATGGGACTTCTGGAGAGGTGATTAGATCAGGGGATGGAGCCCTCATTAATAAAGTTAGTGACTTTACAAAAAGGACCCCAGAGAGTTCCTTTGCCCATTCCACCATTTGAGTACACATGAAAAGATACCCATCTATGAACAAGGAAGCAGGCCCTCATCAGACACCAAATATGTTGGTGTCTTGATCTTGGACTTTGCAGCTTCCAGAACTGTGAGCAGTAAATTTATATTGCTTGTAAGCCATTCCGTCAGTGGCATTCTTTTAGAACAGCTTGAATGGACTAAAACCAGGGTTTCACACACATATGCACACACATTTCAAATATATAGATATTTCAAAGATTTATATACATTAAGGGATATACATTTTTTCAGAAGACCCTAAGATATCTTGTTCTCCATGATATGTCTGACCAACTGTCACCAATTACTACCTAATCCTCCTCTTCTCTGTCATTTTTTGACCAACTGGATTCTTTTACTCATTTACAGAAGATCATGAAGAACTTGACTCCTAGTCTTAATCATGAGAAGTCTTGACATCTTCCAGGTAGACTTCAATATCCCCGGAGGCAGTTCCTCCAATACCTAAATTTCTTTGCTCTTGAAGCTTCTTGGCTTTAGAGAACTGTAAGAGTAATCACTTAGCAATTCACCTTCCTGTCACACTGCCAAACATGTGTAATCACACTTTTTCTTTTCTACTTCCTACTTTCTTCTATTAGCCTTTTTCCATATGAATTAAAATGTATTCAAGTATCTCCCACATTACAAAAAGGAAATTTTTTTGAGCCTCTGATTCCCCCTTTAATTGCTATTCTAACCTTCATCAGTTCCTCACCTCTACCAATTAAGTTTCTCAAGGGTCCTCTTCCATCCCATGTGTACCTTCTCCACTAACACTAACTCCTCAGCCCAGTGCTTATTTTGTTTCTCAGGATTATATCACTAGCAACTTTTTCTTCTCATTTTATAGCTCATCCAAGGAAATGTCACAGACTACAATGACTTCAGCTGCCATTTGTATTCTGATGTTTCTTAAATCTGTTTTTCTAAGTCAGGTCTTTCCCAGCTTCAGATCTATATTTACAACATCTCCACTTGGTTGACCTAAAATGAACCAAACCTAGACTGTTCATACCTAAATCCATCTTTTGTCGTCCAACTATTTCTCCTACTCTGGTCAATACTTCAGTGAATTATATCACCAGCCATGCAGTTGTACAAACTTGGAATGTAACTCCTGGTTAAACTTGCCTCTTTACCTCCCATAGTCAATCACTATTACTGTCAATTATAGCCCAAATTCATTGACTTTTCTCTATCCTTATTGTTAATAGCTTATTTCAGGCCACCATTACCTCTCACCCAGATAACTGAACAGTCTTTCTTTATTTTGTTATTTACTAGTTATTTATTAAGTATCTACTATGTACCAGAGACTGTTCTAGGCACTTGTGATACCAATAAACACTTATAAAAATCTTTGACTCTTGGGAGGCCAGGGCGGGTGGATCATGAGGTCAAGAGATCAAGACCATCCTGGCCAACATGGTGAAACTCCATCTGTACTAAAAATGCAAAAATTAGCTGGGCATGGTGGCATGTGCCTGTAATCCCAGCTACTCAGGAGGCTGAAGCAGGAGAATCACTTGAACCCAGGAGGTGGAGGTTGCAGTGAGCCGAGGTTGCGTCACTGCACTCCAGTCTGGTGACAGAGTGAGACTCCATCTCAAAAAAAAAAAAAAACTTTGACTCTATAAATGTTACTATATACTAGATAAAGATAGACAATAATCAATGAACATAATAAATGAGTAAATCATATATTATTTTAGAAAGTGAAAAGTACTACTACAAAAAATAATTCAAACAAGAAAGAATTGTATGGTAAATTTAGTCCTAGAGTAAAATGATTGGTTGTTAAAGGAAAAGGGATGTTCAGGGCAAATCAGAAAGTCCAAGCATGTCATGAACAGCCTGCATAAGTGACAACAAGAGGATTTATTTTTTAAAACTTGAAAACTTTTAAATGATCTAGTTCTCTATGATTAAAGGGAAAATATGATGGTCTTTCTATAGATCAGGTTTGATGTAAAAAAAACTCACTTATACACTAAAGAATAGAATTGATTAGAACAATGAAACTTTCTTAAGGGTTTATTCACTCTTAATAAATTATAAGATATTTTAATTTTTTTTTTTTTTTTTTTTTTTTTTTTTTTTTTTTTTTTTTTTTGAGACGGAGTCTCGCCGTGTCGCCCAGGCTGGAGTGCAGTGGCGCGATCTCGGCTCACTGCAAGCTCCGCCTCCCGGGTTCACGCCATTCTCCCGCCTCAGCCTCCGAGTAGCTGGGACTACAGGCGCCCGCCACCACGCCCGGCTAGTTTTTTGTATTTTTTAGTAGAGACGGGGTTTCACCATGTTAGCCAGGATGGTCTCGATCTCCTGACCTCGTGATCCACCCGCCTCGGCCTCCCAAAGTGCTGGGATTACAGGCTTGAGCCACCGTGCCCGGCCTCTTAATTTTTTAATTTTAACCCAAAGTTCAACTTTTATTGCATCTCACAGGTTTTGGTTTTCTCTCCCCTTTTAAAAGACATGAAATAGTAACACTACCCTTCAACTCATTTTCAGTTCATATAAGGTTCTATTTATTTATTTATTTATTTATTTATTTTCCTGCTCAGGTTCTGTTTCTTGTGGCCTGATGCTAGCAATGTTTTCTTAAAGGTTTAAAGGAAATGTCTTCTTCCACCATAATATTCTATGCACTACAAAAGGTCTTTTCTTTTGCCTTTGGTAACTGGACTAACAGATTTTAAGTTTTATCAAAATAATTCCTATGCCACTATTATTAAGTTTGGTTTGCTCAGGAAAAAATTGAGATCAAAAAAATTTTAATTAATGTTATTGCATCCTTGTATCTTCCTGTATGTGCTTTTAAAGTCCTTGTGACATTGAGTTACAGGGCTTTGACTTCTGGGTCTAAAAAGAACACTAAGTCCCACTAAACTTAAGCTCTGACAGCAATTAAAGCCTCATCTTCAGGCCTGGTAGAAGATGCCAATCAAAATTAACTGCATTCCTGAGACACAGGGCTAGAAATTAAAGCTATTCAACTCCTCAAGGCTCAGAGACTATCTTGGAAGAGGTGGGCATATGAGATTGTAAGGGCCAATTTTTTTTTTTTTTTTTTTTTTTTTTTTTTTTTGAGACGGAGTCTCTCTCTGTCGCCCGGGCTGGAATGCAGTGGCCGGATCTCAGCTCACTGCAAGCTCCGCCTCCCGGGTTCCCGCCATTCTCCTGCCTCAGCCTCCCGAGTAGCTGGGACTACAGGCGCCCGCCACCTCGCCCGGCTAATTTTTTTTTTTATTTTTTAGTAGAGACGGGGTTTCACCGTGTTAGCCAGGATGGTCTCGATCTCCTGACCTCGTGATCCGCCCGTCTCGGCCTCCCAAAGTGCTGGGATTACAGGCTTGAGCCACCGCGCCCGGCCTGTAAGGGCCAATTTTAAAAGATAAAATAAGATCAGTTTCTCTATAAATTAATCTTTAATGTCAAAGGCACACTGATGCAAGACCAGCATGTGGGTCCCTATGTCAGATTAACAAGGTTTTCTTGAAGCATTAACCTACTCCTTAATAAAGGTTATAAAGACTTATGGAAGTTATATCTTATGATCAGGATGATAATTTTATAGATTGTTTATAAAATTTTGGAAAATAAATTTAATTGGCTTTCTGCTGTTTTTATTAGGGCTTGTTGTTTGGAAAATTAAGTCTCCTCTCTCAAAGAATGAAGGTTTTGCTTTTTTAAAAAATCCTTGAGTTATCAGTTTGGTAAATGAATGATTTATTTTACAATGACCTGTGATCCTATTTTGTAATATCAAGTGTTTTAAACCTTTGATATTTGACAAACTTTCCAAATTCAAATTATAAATTATGTCTTTTTCTGACCTTATTAATCCTTTAAGATATTACTAATAGGTCCCCTAAAGTCCAAAAATGACATGTTTGTCTTATTTGGTATAAAAATTATACAGGAAGCATTGTCAAATATAAAATGGTGTTTAGTTTTCTTTGCACTGCATTTGTGTAAATATGTTATTAGTACGTATTCCAAAATTATGGGAAACTCCTATAACTCTGATATCACTTAATGTATGTTATCAGTAATAATTATAATTGCCATGTTAAAAAACATTCAGAGTAAGGGGAATCCTAAGAGGTGGGAGTGGAGATGTGTCTGGTGTTAAATCAAGAAGATGAAAAAAACTTGAAGGAAGTAAGAACTATGTGGAAGTTACATGGAAACCTGGAGAAAGGGAAGAAAAAGAAAACAGCCAGTGCAAGGATGTCTTGGACCAGGCCTAGTGAGTTTCTGTGCCCTTTATTTAAATGAGTCCAATAAAACACTGTGCCAAGGAGTTTGGGCCATACACATGCTGCATGAAGAGCCACTGAAGGTAGAGTACCATATTCAAATTTTCATTTTAGAAATAAATTTTCAGATTCTTGAACACAAAGATGATGTCCTGTATTTCTGTATCTTTAATTCCTAGACCAGTGCCTGACACACAATATACACTTAACAAATGTCTGTTGAATGAATGCTTAGAGCAGGCTGAGACTGGAGGCAGGGAAATTAATTGGAAAACTATTTCAACAATTTAGATGAGCAATGATAACGTATTGGTCTAAAGAAAGACAATGTGGATGGAGAAAAAAAGGACAGACTTGAGAGACATTTTGGAGGTAGGATTGATAAGACTTGATGGCTGATAGCTTGTGGAGGGAGTTTTCGCTTGATTGACTACACAGGCTATGGCAACAATTATTAAGACTGGAGAGATAAAAGTAGAGAATTTGTTTCGATTTGATTTTGTATGCTTGTTTTGTTTTTATTAGGGGATGATGGTGAGACAGATTATAAACTTGGTGTGTGTGTTTTTTGTGTTGGTAGTGCTAGTGGAAGACTTAGGTGGAGATATCCAATGAATAGTATATATTCAAGAGTGGGGCTGGGAAAAGGTTTCAGCCTTGGAAGGACATAGCAGAGATTCTCAAATGTTAGCATGCTTAAGAACAAGCTGAGGAGCTTGTTAATACTTTGTAATCTTAGGCTCAAACTGAGATTACAGTAGTTCTGGAGTATGGCTCAGGAATCTGCATTTTATGCACAGGAATAAACACAGGTGTTCTGGGCAGAAGGCTCCCAGACCTCACTTTGTGAAACACTAATATTGGTAGTGGATAGGACCTGGGCAAATGAACTAAAAGGTACAAGCATAGAAGAGAAGAGGATCAGAGGAAGAAATCTAGAGAATACATATTTATAGAGAGGCCCCAGGAAAAGAAACCTCCTGCGCTGTGCTCTGAAGCCTTTTTTTTTTTTTAACCAGTTCATATTACTGGCTGAATGCCCTAGACTGTGGTGCTTCTTGTTTGAAGCTTGGAGGTAAGTCTGCATTAGACAAAGGTTAGAGAGACACTTTTAAAGGTAGCTGGGTTCAAATGTAAACGGGCCTCAAATGGCTAAACAAAGGAGTTTGTTCTTTATATTGTCATTGGTGAAAGCGTTTGATCAGGACCGGGAGATGATGAAAGCAGAATTTCTGAAAGATTATGTTTGTACTAAATGGTCGGGAAGAAAAGAAACTGGAAGCATGGTGAGTTAAGAAAAACTTACAAAGGGAAGAGTCAAAAGACACTAAACTACTTAAAGAATAAGAAAACCCCTGTGAAAAAGGCAGAGGACTGAAACAGAAACTTAATTAGTTTGAAATCTCAGAGGCCAAGGGAGGAGGAGAGAATTTTGAGGCTGGATGTTTACAGTGCCAAGTAGTACAGAGATGGCACAAATCCATCTGCCATTTTCTAAAGAGAAACAATAATAATCTATACATTGCCATTTAAAATAGTAATAATAATGTATGCATTGCCAAAGGGATTTATGCTGAACAGTGAACCCCTGATCCACATTCTCCTGCTAAGATGATATGCCTTTAACTTTTATTTCTTGCCATGATAAAGTATGCATTGCCAAAGGGATTTATGCTGAACAGTGAACCCCCGATCCACGTTCTCCTGCTAAGATGATATGCATTTAACTTTTATTTCTTGCCATGATAAAGTATGCATTGCCAAAGGGATTTATGCTGAACAGTGAACCCCCGATCCACGTTCTCCTGCTAAGATGATATGCCTTTAACTTTTATTTCTTGCCATGATAAAGGGTGTCATTCAAATGAAGTCATTGTGACCTTCTGTGAAATTCTTAAAAAGGAAACTTCCTACCTTTGTGTGGTCTTTTGAAGCCAAGTAAATGACCCAGAAAATTAAGATAAATATCAACATCAGCAGTAATTTTCGAGCTATGGCATTTGGAAACAAAGTGAGTATCCTATAAGAGAGGACAGGAGAAATAATCACATTAAATCAAATAAGCACGACATAGCTCCATATACTTTGGTTCCTCTTCAGTAATTTCCAGAACAAGGTGATGTTATCCTGGATTTTCCAAAAGTTCCTTTATATCTTCTATTGTCAATCAGAAACAAAGTGTTTCCCTGAGGTAGGGAACAAAAATCCCAGAAGGACTCTTGGTTTCTGATGCTCAGGTTAATTCTTTGGGTTTGGAGTCACATCACATACTGGAACCTGTTTTCTTGTTGAGGTCTCAGCATGGACAGCAAGGTTTTAGATTATTTACCAGAAAAAACAGTACCCCCACCCGCATCCTACCCCCGCCGTGTCCTCTAGTGAATCGTGGTCTCTAAATCTCTCTCTCTGATACACACACACACACAAGCACACACGTGTTGTCTAGTGTCCTCTCTCCCTGGTCTTATCTGCTTCCAAGAGCTTCATTATAAACCTCCCATTTACTATTTTAGGCAGCTTGTTGCCACCTCAGTTATCTCCTCAAGCCAATGCAGTTGATTAACACTGCCAAAAAGAGTAAAAGTTAGTCTTTAAAAAAGCTCAGTGTTGAGTGGTTAGAATTTTAGTGTTAGCTTTTAAAACCCAGAATCCCAAAAGTATGTGGCAAAGAGCTAAGGTATGGCAATCTTTACCGAACGTTTTTGACCAGGACCCACAGTAAAAAACCAGAACAAACAACCCCCTCTCCAAAAAAAAAAAAAAAAAACACATCATACCAAATCCCAATTTAGGACACATGAATGCATACACACAAACACACACACACACACACACACACACACCCCGCAAAAAACTCATAAAACAATACTTATCTACACTGCACACAATGCACTATGATTTTTTTTCTAGTTACTGTTTTATTCCATTTAATTGTATTCTATTTTAAAAGTATTTTTACGTCCAAGTAAAATGATTTTACTATCCTCTAAAGGGTTGCATCACACCATCTGAAAAACACCAAATGGTCTATAGTTCTCCCCTCCCTTCCCTGACGTTAGCTTGCCAGTAAGAGTTGGAAAGTACCACACCTATGGATGAATATTTTCTCCATCATCTTCTCATGTTCTCACACGAATTACAGTTGTCCAGAGACTCTCCTTGATTAAAGCAGTCTTTGCATTTATTTTAGGGTTGGAGTTTCCCTATGAGCTTCATTGATCAAAAGCTGAAATCCTATTTGTGGCCACAGCGTGCCAGCTGGAATCATACACCTCCCTTTTCATGATCTGTTCCTGCCCAACCCACACCACAGAGCCAGAAGAAAAATGCCATGAGGAAGCTCTGAAGTTTGTTTTTAGAGACTGGACATCTAATTGCAGCACTGGGTCACCTCTGGTTGAGGTTTTACTTATTTATAGACAGAGCGCACTTCCCTTGCTCATGCCTTCGTATGGTTTCCACGTGGGATTAGTCACCTCCAAGGTAGCAGGAAAAGTAACTGAAAAATCAGAAAGAAGAAAAACAGAAGCCCCGAGTCCACAGTTCTTGAAGGCCTGAGAATTGATTCAGCTGGGTCCTCTCAATTTTTGGAGCGCTTTCTTTGTAAACTTTCTCTTGCTCTAAACCATTGCATACATCAAGCAGTCCAACAGTGACGATTTAAGTTAAATCTCAGGCCATAAGAGGAACAGCCACAGGTCTAAATCTCACTGCAACTTGAATATGTAACAAGGTAAGAGAATCCAAAAGAGCAAATTCTGCGGATGTGGGTATGACACTGATCTTCAGTGGTCACAGTGCAACTACCGGCCAGGTGGCCCTGGTACCACCATATCACACGAGCCACACTCAGTATGCATTGCTCTGCATGAGAGTGTCTAGATATAGATCTCTATATCCAGATATAGAGAGATGATAGCTATCTAGATATAAATATGGATATATACATGTGTATATTTCATAGATATATATATATATATATTTATATACACATAGCATTTGTTTGTTTGCATCTAAGCCAGTGCCTCTAGCCACCACATATCCCTCCATGTCTATATAACAGCATGGATATCAGAACTGTAATCACAGCATATTGGAGATTGGCTTAGAGATTCAGTAGATAACTTTTAAAGAAATTTATTGAAAGAAAAAAGATATAGATCCTGCCAATTATTCCTCACTCCTTATAAGGCATGTTCTTCTCTTCTGCCTTGTGCTGCAGTGCTATAACAGTTATAATAGTGCATCCACAATTTTTTTCAACTTTATTGAGGTACAGTTACAAAGAAAAAATGTATACATTTACAGTGTATAATGTGACGTTTTGATATATGCAGACATTGTGAAGTGACTACTACAATCAAGCTAATTAACATATCCATCACCTCACATACTTATTTTTATTTGTGTGGTGAGAATGCTTGAGATCTACTCTCTGCAATTTTCAAGTATGCAATAAAAAAGTATTAATTATAGACACAATGCTGTACAATAAATCTCTAGAACTTATTCATCCTGTGTAAAGTGAAACTTTGAGTCTTCTGACCAACATCCCCTATTTGCCCCTCTCCCTGACCAGCCCCTCAGCAACCATGATTCTACCCTACTTGTATGAATTTGACATTTTTGATTTCACATGTGAATGAGATAATGCAGTATTTTTCTTTCCATGTTCTGTGACTGGCCCATTTCACCTAGCATAATGTCCTCCAGGTTCACCCATGTTGTTGCAAATGACAAGATTTCCTTATTTTCTAAGGCTGAACAAGAACAACACCCAACTGTTTATGTGTATATATGACACAATTTCTTTATCAGTTCATCTGTTGATGCATACTTAACATTGTTTCCATGTCTTGGCTACTGTGAATATTGCTGCAATTAACATGGGATGCAGATATCTTCTTAAATACTGACTTCCTTTCCTTTGGATATATACCCATTAGTGGGATTGCTGGATCACACAGTATTTCCATTTCAAATTTTTTGAGGAATCTCCATACTGTTATCCAAAATGGCTGTACTAACTTACATTCCCATTAACAGTGTACAAGTATTCCCTTTCTCCCCCTCCTTACCATCACTTATCTTTTGTCTTCTTGATGATAATCATACTAACAGGTATGAGGTAAGCTCTCATTATAGTTTTAATTTGCATTTTCATGATGATTAGTGAGGCTGGACATTTTTTTTTGTATACCTCTTGGCCATTAGAATGTCTTCTTTGAGAAATATCTATTCAGCTCCTTTTCCCATTTTCTTTTTCTTTTTTTTTTTTTTTGAGATGGAGTCTTACTCTGTCACCCAGGCTGGAGTGCAGTGGCACGAACTCGGCTCACTGCAAGCTCCGCCTCCCGGGTACACGCCATTCTCCTGCCTCAGCCTCCTGAGTAGTTGGGACTACAGGCGCCCGCCACCACGCCCGGCTAATTTTTTGTATTTTTAGTAGAGACGGGTTTTCACCGTGTTAGCCAGGATGGTGTCGATCTGGTGACCTCGTGATCTGCCTGCCTCAGCCTCCCAAAGTGCTGGGATTACAGGCGTGAGCCATCACGCCCGGGCCCCATTTCCCATTTTCTAATTGGATTATTTGTTTTCTTACTATTAACTTATTTGAGTTCTTTTAAATTTAATTTAAATATTAATTTCTTATCAGATGTATGGTTCGCAAATTTTTTTCCCATTTCATAGATTGTCTCTTTATTCTGTTGTCACCCTTGCAGTACAGAAGTTTTTAAGTTTGATGTAATCCCATTTTGTCTATTTTTTGTTTTGTTGCCTGTGCTTTTGGGGTCATATCAAGAAAAACCTCAGTGATCATACCAATATCAAAGAGATTTTTCCCTACGCTTTCTTCTAGCAGTTTTACAATTTCAGGTCCTATGTTTAAGTCTTTAATCCATTTTCAGTTGGATTTTTTTAATATGTTGTGAGATAAGAGTCTAGTTTCATTCTTCCACATGTGGATATGCAGTTCTCTCAGCACCATTTATTGAGAAGCCTGTCTTTTCTCCATTGTGTGTTCTTGGCACCTTTGTTGAAAAATCAGTTGACTGTAAATAAGTGGATTTATTTCTGGGGTCTCTATTTGGTTCCATTCTTCTATGTATCTGTTTTTATGTCCTTACCATGCTGTTTTGATTACTAGAGCTTGTAGTAGATTTTGAAATCAGGTAGTTTAATATTTCCAGCTTTGATATTATTGGTCAAGATTAGTGTGGCTATTTGGGGTCTTTTGTGATTCCATGTAAGTTTCAGAATTATTACTTTTATTTCTGCTAGAAAGTCCATTGGAATTTTGATAAAGATGACATTAAATCTGTAGAATGTTTTGGGCAGTATGGACATTTTAACAATATTAATTTTTCAAATCCATGAACACAGGATATTATTCTACAAACAGATCTTTTCCCTACTTCATGAAATTAATTCCTAAGGGTTTTTTATGCTATAGTAAATTGGATTGTTTTCTTGATTTCTTTTTCAGATAGTTTATTGTTAGCATATAGAAAATCTATGTATTTCTGTGGTTAATTCTGTATCCTGCAACTTTACTGAATTTGTTCAACAGTTCTAACAGTTTTTTGGTGGAGTCTTTAGAGTTTTCTACATATAAGCTCCTGTTGCCGGCAAACAGAAACCATTTTACGTCTTCATTTTTGATTTGGATGCCTTTTATTTCCTTCTCTTGCCCAACCATTCTGACTAGGACTTCCAGTACTATGTTGAATGCAATAGCAAGAGTGGATATCCTCTTATTCCTCGTCTTAAAGGAAAAGCCTTTAGATTTTCACCACTGAGTATGATGTTAGTTGTGGGTTTGTCATATATAGTCTTTATTGTGTTGGAGTATAATCCTTCTAATAATCCTTCTATACTCAATTTTTTAGAGACTTTTTCTTCATGAAAAGACATTGAATATTATCAAATGCTTTTTCTTTATCTCTTGAGATGATATGATTTTTGTACTGCATTCTGTTAATGTGATGGATTACACGTATAGATTTGTGTATGTTGAACAATCCTTGCATCCTAGGGATAAATCTCACTTGATTATGGTGATTCATTCTTTCAGTGTGCTATTGAATTCAGTTTGCTAGTATTTTCTTGTGGATTTTTGCATCTATGTTCATTAGAGATGATAGTCTATAATTATCTTTTCTCCTAGTGTCCTTGTCTGGCTTTGATATTGTAGCAATGCTGGTCATCTAAAATGAATTTGAAAGTATTCCCTTTACTTCAATTGTTTGGAAGAGTTGGCATTATTTCTTCTTTAATGTTTGCTAGAATTCACGAGAGAAGCCATCAGGTGCTGGCTTTTCTTTGTTGAACAGTTTTGTTCATTGTTTTCTAACTGCTTTATAGTTACTTTGTGCCATTCTTTCTCTCTTGTTGTATTCTTTTGTGATTTGATTTTTTTTGGGGGGGGGTGGTATGTTTCGATTCCTCTTTATCTTTTATGTTATCTACTACAAGTTTTTTCTTTGTGGTTGCCACGAGGTTTGCATAAAACATTCTATGGCTCTAAAATCCATTTTAAAGTGATAACAACTTTGACCACATACAATAGGATTCTCTCCTAATGTGGAATCTAGTCTTTAGGTAGCTAAGTGAAATTATTCAACTCCATAAACACTTGATGATAAATGTGTGTCTGAGCCACATCATAATTACTGAAGCACATTTTTCCCATTGTGTTATTTTTATTTAATGATTTTTCGAGGGAAAATTAAGGTTATTTGGTTGGCAAATAATTTCAAACATTTTTGTTAGTCTAAACTTCAGCATACCATTCTAGGAAATGCAACATATGCATGAATTTTTAAAATAAAATACTACCAAGGCATTTTAATCCCTTAGCAGGTTTTGTTTACTTGCTTGTTTGTTTCTTTGTTTGTTTTTAAGCAATGTCCACCAGCCCCTGGAGGCCCCTTCTCTACCTTTGAAATTTTTAATATCATCTAATCCCATCATCATCTTTGGGATGATTTCTAGTCTTGTCTTTATCCTGCACTTGTGAAGATAAGCTGATAAATGACATTGTCAGGGTGAGATTTAACAGAATTCTGGTTTCGGGCTAGTTTATAGGAGGGATATGTATCCTGAAGGATTTAGGAATTCACAAAGAATTTCCTCATGAGCAATTTGAGGGAGGCTATCTGGGGAGATATGTGGCTTCCTATCATTGAGGGAACCCGGTTTATGGATGAGGCTCTCACATAGAGTTGTGAAATTATAGATCTTTGGGAACAAAAGGAAGGCAGTATTGCATGACTCAGTTCCCAAGCTTAACTTTCTCTTTGGCATAGAGAGTTAGGGGTCCCAAGATTCTATTTTCTTTCACAATAGGGATGTTTTCTCTTTTATTCCTGATTTTAGTAATTTGAGTCTTCTCTTTTATTCTGAGTTTTTCTAGCTAAAGGTTTGTCAATTTTATTGGTCTTTTGAAAGGGCTTCTTTTGGTTTCAACGATTTTTCTGTCCTGTTTTTCTATTCTCTATTTTATTAATTTCTGCTCTGATTTTTATATTTTATTCATTTTGCTTGCTTTATGCTTAGTTTGCTCTACATTTTCCAGTGTCCTTAGGTGAAATGTCAGGTTATTGATTTGAGATCTTTCTTCTTGTTTAATATGGGTGTGAACAGCCACAAATTTCCATCTAATCACTAGTTTATCTTTATCCCATAAGTTTTGGCTTGTTTATACCTTCATTTTCATTCATCTGAAAGTGTATTCTGATTTCCCTTGTGATTTCTTCTTTGACACCTTGATTATTTAGTAGTGTGTTAATTTTATATATTTGTGAATTTTCCAAATTTATTTTCATTACCGATTTCTAATTTCATTTCGTATAGTCATAGAGCATATTTTGCATGATTTCAATTATTTTATATATATATATATGTGTGTGTGTATATATATATATAGAGAGAGAGAGAGGGGCTGTTTTATGGCATAGTATATGGTCTATCCTAGAGAATATTCCATGTGTACTTGAGAAGAATATGTTTTCTGTTGTTGTTGGGTAGAATGTTATATAGATATCTGTGTGGTCTACTTGGCTTATAATTTTGGAGTCTTCTGTTTTCTTATTATTATTCTGTCTAGTTGTTCTAACCATTATTGAAAGTATGATATTGAAGTCTCTAACTATTATTGTTGAATTGTCTATTCCTTTTTTCATTTCTGTAGGTTTTGGTTTATATATGTTAGGTCTATATTGTTAAATGCTTATATTTTTCTAGGTGTTGTATCTTCCTGATGTATTGACACTTTTATCGTTAGAAAATGTTCCTCATTATCTGTGGTGACGTTATGGGTTTTAAAGTCTATTTTGTCCACTTCATCTTATTATTACTGCTTGAATGGTATCTTTTATCCATCCTTTTAGTTTGAAACTGCCTGTATCATCAAATGTGAAGTATGTGTCTTGTAGGCAGCATATGCTAGTTGGATCTTGTCACATTAACCAGTCTGGCAATTTCTGCCTTTTGATTGGATTGTTTAATCCATTATTCACATTAAGTATTATCATTAAAATAGTTATTTTACCTTTTGTTTTTAATATGCATCTAGTATCTTTTTTCTCTGTTCTTCCTTTACTGATTTCTTTTGCATTAAGTGAATATTTTCTAGTGTAACATCTTAATTCCTTTAATTATTGCTGTATTTTTTGAAAAAAATTAGGGATTGTTCTAGCAATTAACTTGTACAGTAGATTCTTATTATTCATGGTTTTTATGCTCTATAGTTGCTTTTTGTGTATGATATGGTTTGGTTCTGTGTCCCCACCCAAATTTCATGTTGAATTGTAATTCCCAGTGTTGGAGGAGGAATCTGGTGGGAAGTGATTGAATCATGGGGGTGGACTTCCCCCTTGCTGTTCTCATAATAGAGTTCTCATGAGATCTGGTTGTTTCAAAGTATGTAGCACCTCCTCCTTCTCTCTATGTCTTTGCCACCAGCCATGTGAAGATGTGCTTGCTTCGCCTTTGCCTTCACCATGATCGTAAGTTTTCTGAGGTCTCCTCAGAAGTAGAAGCCCATACAGCCTGCAGAAACATAAGCTGATTAAACCTCTTTTATTTATAAATTACCCAGTCTCAGGTATGTCTTTATAGCAGTGTGAGAATGGACTAATACAGTGTGTTTGTCTGTTTGTGTATTCAAATTACTGTCTGTGGTCACTTGCTTTCAAACTGAGGAATTCTCCTTGCTATTTCCTGTAAAACAGATCTGTTGGTTATGGATGCTCTCAATTTTGTTTATCTGAGAATTTCCCTTTTTCCCCTTCACTTTTAAAGACAGTTTTGCTAGATAAAATATTCTGTTGACAGGTTCATTTTATTTTTTTCTCTCAGCACTTTGAATATGTCATCCTACTGCCTTCTGGTTCCACTGTTTCTAAAGAAAAGTCAGTTGTTAATCTTATTGTGGTTACCTGGTATGTGATAAATTATTTTCCTCTTGCTGCTTTCCAAATTTCCACTTTGACTTTGATTTTCATTTTTGCTATGATGTGTCTGGGTGTGGATTTCTTTACACTATCATACTTGTACTTTATTAAGTATCTTGGATATATAGATTAACGTTCTTCATTAAATTGGAGGAATTTTCAGCCATTATTTCTTCAGTTTTTCTGCTCCTTTCTCCCTATACTCTCCTTCTAATTCCTCCATTATGTTTCTACTGCTGTGCTTAAATTTCTACCATATTTCTCTAAGGATCTATTTTTTTTTAATTATTTTTCTCTCTAGACTGCATAATCTCTACTGATCTACCTTCAAGTTTGCTGATTTCTTCTTCTGACAGTTCAAATCTACTGCTAAGTATCACTAACTTTTCATATCAGTTATTATACTTTTCAACTCCAGAATTTCAATTTGATGATGATGTTTACATATATATAATTTATATATATAATTATGTTATATATAAATTATATATAATTATAATATATTATATTATATATATATTTGTCCATATATATATATTTGTCCTTACTGACAATCTCTCCTTGATGAGATATTGTCATAATAATTTCCTTTCTTTTTTTAAACAGGCTTTCCTTTAATTCCTTGAACATATTTACATTGACTATTTTGCAGTCTTTGTCTGACTTGGTTTGACAGCTTGGCCCTCTCAGAGGCAGTTTCTGTTGCCTGCTTTTTCTCCTGTTTGTGGGTCATTCTCTCCTGTTTCTTTGCATGTCTTATAATTTTTGTTGAAAACTGAATATTTCAGATAAAATATTGTAGCAAATTTATATACTGATCTCCACTCTATGGAACTTGATATTGTTGTTTGCTTGCTTTACATTTATTTATTTATTCATTTATAGAGACAGAGTCTCACTCTGTTTCCCAGGCTAGAGTGTAGTGGTACAGTCATACCTCACTGTAACTTTGAACTCCTGGGTTCAAGTGATCCTCCTGCCTCAGCCTCCTAAGTAGCTAGGACTAGGTGTGCACCACCATGCCTGGCTAATTTTTTAATTTTTTGTAGAGATGAGGTCTTGCTATGTTTCCCAGGCTGATTTCAAACTCCTAGCTTCAAGGGATCCTACCACAAGGGCCACTTTAGTGCTACGATTACAGAATGTGAGCCACTGTGCTTCATCTGCTTGTTTGTTTAGTAATTAGGCTGGACTATTTTAGTAAAGTCTATTTCTCCAGAAGTGCATAGTCTCTGATGTTGCTCCTCAGAAAGTAAAGGCTTGGGCATGCACACAATCATCTTGGAATAACCGTGATTTTATCAAGGCTCTCTTTGACCATGTCTTATTTTGATTTCTCTAAGCTCTCTCCATCTGTTGGTATCATACCTAGCTGTTAGCCTCTACTAATTCCTGGCTGATTGCTCCATTGTTTCCCACAAGGTCCTGGGGCATAAACTGCTCTATAGTCTAAATAAATTAAATATAGGCTCCTTTGAGGGGCAGTTTTTGAGACCAGTCTTTGAGGTTTGTTCTAATTTTATAGGGCTCTACCTAGCTATGTCTTTGTGCAGTTTCCTCTGGTAAATTAGTTGGTTTATGGTTTTGCTTGTTGCTCTCAAGGAACTGCCAGCTTGCTCTTAACCCATTTATGCCTGAGGTTGCAACGTTTTGAATTTTTGCAATCAGACCTTGAGGATGACCTCAAGCAGTAGGATATAAATAACTCCCACATGCTTAGCGTTCCAATAATGGAACACTAGGCATAATTAATTGCCTACAACCAGTATCTCCATTATCTTTGGAAGAGTTTCTTTGGGACTGAAATTCCCTTCAGTCTGCTCCAAATAAAGTCAGTACCCTTGGAAAAATCTGTGGAACATTCTGTTGCTATGACTTGCCTCTCTTCCTGGGCAAAACTTCTGCCAGAACTGAAGTCAGTGACAGTGGCCCATTTCTCAGAATGACACTCTAGCTTTACACATAAGTCTTCTTGGCCTTTCTCTCCCAGCCAGTGAGCTGAAGTGAGAATGACTGGAGCTTCATGTTCTCAGTCCGTCAAACCTAGAAAAGTGCTTCTGCTCTATAAGTAGGGGCTGGGTAGAGAAAGAGGGTCCAGGACTTCTCAGTCATTCTTGGGTAGAATAGAACCTCTGCAACACAGAATTGGAAGGAATGAGAAATGCTAGTGGACTATCCCTTCAGGTAAGATATTCTTGACTGGCAGGTCAGGTAAGATGAAGTCTTCTTGATTGCACCCGCCAGAGTAGAGCTTTGTCATGCTAACTTGTGGGCTTGGAGGGAGAGAATGGAAGGATTTGGTGGCTCAGTTTCCAGTCTTTTTCTATTCTTACTGAGATACAGATTTTATTTAAAAAATGTTTATTCATTTGCTGTATGCCCTTGGGATAATTTCCAAAGACTTTAAATCACTGTTTGTTTTATAATGTGTATCAGTTTTGATTGTTCCACTGGGGAGAGGGGTCCACAGAGCTTCTCACATTTTGGCTGGAAGTCATCTCTCGATTTCTATTGTTTTTGAAATCATTCCAGAGCATGGGAATTTTCTGTGGCGCTCTAAATCTGATCAGTCTCCTCCACTTGCAGCAGGCTACCATTCCTCACGGAAACCACTCTGTAGAGCTTGGAGTGGAATGGGAGCAGCCCCAAGTTAAAATCACAGAGATTCCATTCTTCTCATCGAAATTCAGTCATTGTTCTTAAATAAGTGTTGTCTGATTTATTGGACACCTTTGGTTCCTTTTCAGAGTTTTGCAATGATTGTTTTTGATGATTTTGTCCAGTTATTTCAGGGAGAGGATTTGCCAAGCTTCTTATTTCACCATTCCAAAAATGCTGTCCTAATACTCGGCTTCTATATTTACAATATTCACTAAAGATTAACAAGCAACTTATTAATATTTTATAAAGAAAATATAAAGATAAGTCACGGTCTCTGCCCACTCCCATTTATCTTCCTAGTTTGTTCCTTTTCCCCACTTGCTCTGGGCAGATCTTAGAATACCATGTGCCCTTACATACCTTATGGCTGTGTTTAGCTGGAGAACTCTAACTGGTACGTTAGCCTATTCACTAGCAGAAATAGGAAACAGACAAGCAGGAGCCTGTCCCTTATCTTCCTCCAGAAGTCTCCCTCTAGTGTCCCTTAATTAACATAGACCCTAATAGGAAAGCAGCTAAAGTTTGCGGAGTCCCAGCCACAGAATCACAAAACAGAGCACAGAAAAGTAGTTTGGAGTTGAGGGCCAATAGCTTAAGAGTAGGCACACTATCCATCTATCTAGAGGTATTCAGTCTTTTCCAAGAACACTTCCTGAACATCCTTTTCCCTAAGAAACGCTGAGGTTCCTTCTGTGTGTGCCTGTAGAACCTCAACCTCACTGTTATAAATAGTGCTTGTCACAATTTTTTGTTTGCTTGTTTCTGTATCTTCTGTGTATTAGTTATCTACTGCTGTATAACTTAGTAATTTAAAACGACAAACATTTATTATCTCATAGTTTGTGTAGTTGAGAATTTAGGAGTGGCTTGTTTGGGTGGTTCTGGCTCAAGACCTCTAATGAGGTCTCTGTCCATATGGCAGCTGGAGATACACTCATCATCTGAAGGCCTGGCGGAGGCTGGAAGATTTACTTCCAAGATGGCTGACTCAGATGGCTGTTGTCAGGAGGCCTCCATTCTTTGCTGTCTGTTAGCAAGGTCTCAGTTATTTGCCACTTTCCACGGACTGTTGAGTGTACTCATGATGTGGCAGCTGGTTTTCCCCAAAGCAAGTAATCCAAGAGAGAAAGCAAGGAGGAAATCACAATGCCATCTGTGACCTACTCTCACATGTCATAACTTCCACCAAATTATATTTGTTAGAAGCAAGACCAATCCATTATTACTCAAGAGGAAGGCAATTGGGTTCCACTTCTTAGAGGGTGGAGTATCCAAGAATTTATGGACCTCTTTGGTGTTGCATGTTTAATTAATGGTAACCTCCAACTGAATTAACATTTAGAAGTCTGTTACTTCAGAATTAAGCTTCAAATGGACATTTTTAGAGAAATTTGTCTAGTTATTAAATACAATTACGTTTATTAAAAACACCTTTTTAAATTCACTCTGCTACTCTTTCTCAACTTCCTATTTGTAATGTGAAAAGAATAAATTTAAAAAGTTCAGAAAGATACGTTCTAAAAGAACAAAACCAGTTTCATCACTGTCTGTCAATCAGGACCTGGATCTTCATGTCAACATCTTCGTGTATACAGATAACTCACTGGACCTCATGGCCATCACAGCACAGGTAGAACAACACCTGGCACATGTAAAATGTTGTTGCATGAATGAAAGAAAAATAGAAACATACTTTAAAAGTGAGAAGGTTAGATGTTCATTAATGTTCAAACCTGTGTTTGTGTTTCTGAGGGCTATGGGTATGGATATATGTGTGTGGGTGTGTGCAGGGTTTTTCTTTTTTTTGTATATATGCTATAGAGAAGTGTGTGTATTGTGACTGAAGGGTAATATTTGTTTTACCTTTGGTAGTTCTGTCCATTATGACTGAAATAAAAATTCAGTTCAAATGTTGCAAATACAAGGAAAAGACTAATACTCTAAGAGAGCATTCCAAGACAACCTGATATTCTAGCTTATAAAACTTCTCACGTGCATACGCTAGCAATCTGAGACCCTAATACCTCTTTAAAAATTATTTTGTGAAGCCTTGAATAATATTTCAGATCAAAAAACCAAAGTACTAAGTGCTTATGTGATTTAAGGCCATATATCCTATTAAACAACAGATTTAAGATAGAACTGGTCTCTTGACTATCAATCCAGTTAATTTGTTATGCCATTTTACCATTTCTGAAAAAAGGAGAATTATCTTTTGTTTGAAAGTTCATATATAATATTTTAAGACAAATCAATACTGATGTGAGGATACACATTTTATACTTTGATAGTAATAATCAAATTGAATTACCTTTAGGGGAAAAAAATCTTTCACCCCCGAATTGGGGTAATTCTGGATGTGTGGGACTTTTACTTTACTTTAAAGGAGGTCCTGGAAGTGGCCCCAGGCTAGCAAGAAATGTTGTAAAAATGAAAATGCTGCTGTGTGTCCGGGAAGATGATGGTTTAAAGAGGAATGAATCTGCTATAGGGTAGCAAAGGTATGTAGCTTTCAAAAAAGCAAAATGGAGAAAAATGTGAGAGCCTTAGAGAGAGAAGGAGAGGGTCAGTGGTAAGGATAGCATGTCTGTCTAAAGATGTGGAGAGTCATCAGAAGTCTGGGAAAATGTGCGTTAGGGCCAAAGGAACCTGAATACTGGAAGGATTCTCATAAGATGCAGGATAGTTGGAAGTAAAGGTACTGGAATCAGAAACCTGTACATTCAACTCCTAACCCTGTCCCCTACCTCAGTCTCCTCACTTGTAAAACAAGAGTGATAATAACTACACACAGATTTGTCATGGAGACAACTGTTTCAGTGCAAGCAAAGGTCCTAGTGCATTGTAGGTGGTCAATAAATGGCACCTTTAATTAGCTTGAAGTAGTGACAGTAATGTGATAGGAAGGGACAGTTCCAAGAAGAAACTTTTAACCTGAACAGTCTTAGCCCTTCTCCAAGTCCCTGGAATCTGACCTTGACTTTATCTGTGGATGTTTGCCACCTATGCACTGTCTTTCTGACTCCAGATTACAAATTATTTAACCTGCTGAACTATCTTCCACCTACATTGACTCTTAGCAGTCTGTTCTAGTTCTTGCTGTCCTGTCCTACTAATATTTGATGTTAACTACGTGGGCTTCAGAGAAGTTGTTGAAATACTTAAAAAGGTACATATCTCTTTGCATGCTTTGAGAACCTCAGGCTTTTCAAACTCCTTCCTTTTTAGAAATTATATATTAAGGACTGGCATATGGATGGTTTTCACAAAGTATGACTGAAAATGGGATTGAAATGAGGTTTGCTATGTTCATAGAATTTTAAAACTTTGGACAAGTTCAGAACATCATTGTTAATAGATCATCAAGATGTGATGGGCTTATAACCACGACATTCTAATTAGAGAGACTGTGGGGGAGAAATTAGCATTTCAAATGACTTAAAGCTGGATGAGAGAATATTTTAGAGACTAGAAAGCATTTTTTGAATTTATCTTAAATAGATATTACTTTCTGTATTTTGCTAAGATAATGGCATCATCATAAAGAAAATGGGAAAGACGTGGCAAGGCTACTTTATATATCTATAATGAAACCCTAATATATGTTTTGTTTGAGAAATGGGAATATAAGATAATAATGATGCTGTGTACAGATGCGCCCCAGCTTACATGGGGTTATGTTCCACTAAACCCATCATAAGTTGAAAATATCATAAGTTGAAGATGCATTTAATACATCTAACCTACTAAATATCATAGTTTAGCCTAGCCCACTTTAAATGTGCTCTGAACACTTACATTAGCCCACAGTTGGGCAAAATCATCTGGCAACCCAGTAGTACACTGTAGAATATTGGTTGTTTACCCTTGTGATTGTGTGGTGGACTGGGAGCTGAGGCTCCCTGCTGCTGCGCTGCCTCCCAGGAGAGTATCCTACAGCATATTGCTAGGGAAAAAGATCAAAATTCAAAATTGGAAGTACGGTTTCTATTTAATGTTTATCACTTTTGCACCATTTTATGAGTCAAAAACTCATAAGTCAAACCCTCACAAGTTGGGGACTGTGTCATTAAGTGCACACAAAACATATATATGTCACTTTAAGGAATTTGTACTTTCAAGGAGCTCCTTTTCTTCTGTGTGTGCAGAACAGTCTGACAACGAGCAAATGTGGGAAATGGCACTCTGTCCAGGTTTTTGTAAAGTCAATTTATTGTGGTACAATTTACGTACAGTAAAATTCACTATTTTTTTTGTTTATAGGTGTAAGCTTCTATGATAATGTAACTACCACCACAATCAAGAGAGAGAATAATTCCCCACTACCCAAAACTTTTACTCATACACCTTTGTGTTCAGCCCTTGTCCCTAATCCCAGACCTTTACAAACTCGCCCTTAATTTATTTTCTGCCATTATGGTTTTGCCTTTTCCAGAATGTTATATAAGCCTTTTTAGTCTGTGTTCTTTTTACTTCGCATACTGCATTTGAGATTCATATTATAGTACTTGTGTATCTCGTTGCCACTGAATTACACCATTCAGCAGTATGGATGTATCCCAGCTTGTTTAATTAGTCGAAGGACATTTGAAGTATTTTCCAGTTTTTGGCAATTGTGAATAAAACCTCTCTATAAATAATCACATATAAACTTTTGTGTGAACATAAGTTTTCATTTCTCTGGTGTGGCGTTGCTGTGTGGTAAGTCTGTTTTAACGTTATAAGAAACTGTCAAACTGTTTTGAAATGTCTGCACCATTTTTGCGCTCCATCAGCAATGTGCCAAAGTTGACCTTCTAATAGGTGTGTAGTACAATCTCACTGTGATTTTATTTTTATTTCCCTAATGACAGATGATGCTGAGCATCTTTTTATATGCTCATTTACCATCTCTATATCTTTTTTGGATGAAATGTTTAAATTTTGTCCATTTTTTACTTTGGTTACTTATTATTATTGAATTTGGCAATAGGTAGGTAGATTAGATAGATAGATAGATAGATAGATAGATAGATAGATAGATAGAGAGATAGATAGATGGATAGATAGATGATAGATAGAGATGATAGATAGAGATAGACAGGAGATGGTGAAGGGGCCTGGTGACCTTACAGCTCCCAGTTTACAGCCCTACTGAGGGGTGGGACACTCATGCTCTTGGCTTCCATAAGACACCACCATGTCCATCTAAGGCAACCACCATTTTATTTTACATAAACCCACACCCGTTTTTTGTTACCTACAACCATTGAGTCCTAACTCATGAACAGGAAGAGGGCCCGCCAATCCAGAGATTGGCAGGCTACAAGAGCAGCCTAGGCAGAGCATTGAGGCTACAATGGATATTAATGGTTCTATTGTACCGCAGCTAAGTTGGCACTGAAACCACAAGACATAGTCCTCCCCTCTTTTCCCTTCCCCTTTCCAAAGTAAGAGGCACTTCCACCTGTGACTACCATCACAGGCCCACAGGGAGCACTGCCAGACTACCACCAATGTTCCCTTAAGGCCCAAGGGCTCTTCAGTCAGCCTTTGGTGAATGATGCCTGGCCCGGTACTGATGCTTCGGGGCAATGGGCTCCTGTCTGGTGCAGAGCAGGTCCAGAAATGCCATATAAGAGACAAGTACTGGAATCAGGGACCTCAAGAGGCTGCTTGTTGCTCTCCTCCATTGTGGCCGAGCTGGTACTTACAGACAGCAAGTCTCAGGCTCACCCAAGGCCCTCAATATAGTTCCCGGATATTGCTGCTGGTTATTCAAGGCCCAAGCGCTCTACAGTTAGCAGGTGATAACTGCTGCCAGGACTGGGTTCTGCCTTCAAGGCAGCAGGTTCCCTTCTGACCCAAGATGTGTCTAGAAATGTCATTCGGGAGCTAGGGCCTGGAGCAGCAGCCTCACAGCTCTGACCCATACCCTCTCCTGCTGTGGCTGAGCTGCTGTCCTAAATGTAAGACAAAGTCCTCACCACTCTTCCCTCTCCTCCCCTCAAGCAAAGGAAGGGGTTTCTTTTGGAGCTGTGAGCTGTGCAGCCTGGAATTAGGGGAGGGGTGATGCCAGCACTCCCTTAGCCACCCCAGCTGGTGTCTCAGAAAGTTGCGTGCTCCCCAGTCCACCGACTCTGGGCCAAGTTCAGCACTAGTAGCAGCTCATCTAAAAGTTGCAGTCCTTGTGGCCTAGACTGTCTTGGAGTTTACTTGGAGCCCCAGAGCACTTTAGCCTGCAGTGGTGAGGCTTGTGGGAACTCAAGTTCCAATAACCCGGATGGGTAATTCCCCTCTGGCTAGGGCTGGTTTAAATGCTCTCTCTGTGGGGGGGCATCAGCTGAGTTTGGTCCAGTTTTGCTTTCTGCTATAACAGGGCAGCACTGAGTTCAATGCCTCACAGTTGCTGTGCACTCTCTCTGTCTCCCCGCAGTGCACAGAAACACTCTCCACACTATGTCACCACTGCCGGGATTTGAGGGTGGGGTTTTTCCTACCTCTTCAGTGCCTCTCTCAGTGATATGGACTTAAAACGAGGTACTGATTTTTGGTTCTTATAAAGGTGCTTTTTTTGTGTTGATAGTTGTTAAATTGGTGTCCTTGCAGGGGGTGGGTGGAGAGGGTGGTGATTGGTGGAACCTTCTATTCTGCCATCTTGCTCCACCTCCCACAGGTCCTTTTACCAGCATAATTTCTTGAAAAGACAAAATTTCTTCATTGAGTTGCCTTTGCACCTTCATCAAAAACCCATTGACCATATACATGTGGGTATATACAGAGAATCTTTATTTTTTTTCTGTCAACCTATGTGTCTGTCTTTTCACTGACACCATGCTGTCTTAATTACTACAGCTTCCCAGCAAGTCTTGAATTGAAATACTATGTGTTTGTAAGAGGACAAGTCACCAGTGGCCTTGGGCAATGCAGTTCTTCTCCCTCTTGCTTGCATTTCTTGGGAAGAATGTATCGATAATGCAAAATCATGAGATAAAGAGGAAATGTCTGTAACAATCAAGGTTTTGTCCTTGTTCCACCCAGAATGGGATGTTCTACAATGCTCGTACTCAGCAACCCAAGTGGTACGCAGGATGTAAAACTCAGAGGAGAGTACTTTTGAAGTCCATCAGCTGCAGTATGATGACAGTGCAGACAAAACAGGCGTTCCTGAGCTTGCTCACCATGGATCCTGGGCTTCTGTTTACCTTTGTTGCCTATCTGAGTAATAAAGTTGCTTTGCCTGACTTGTGGTACAAGTGTTCTGTCTCACTGGACCAGACCCAGGAACCTTTGCAGAGTCCTCCAATAGTGCTCTTCTTTTGCAAAACCAGTTGATTATTCTATTTCCCTTACCTTTCAACATAAATTTTAAAATCAAATTGTTGATTTATACAAAAAGTACCCCACTGGATTTTTATTTGAATTTTATTGAATCTATAGATCAATTTTGGGAGAACTAATATCCTAATCATATTGAACCTGCCCATCCACAAACATGGCCCATTTATTTATGTCTTCTTTGATTTCTTTCATCATGGTTTATGGTTTGCAGTATACATATCTTGTGTGTTTCATTAGATTTATACCTATTTCCTGTTTTCTGTGCTATTCTTAATCAGGCTGTGTTTTTAATTTCAATTTTAAACTGATGATTGATAGAATAATAATAAAACTTTATATTAAGGAGCAGGCCTGAAGAAAAAACTTTATATTAGCCTTGAACCTTATAGTCTTGCTGACACTAAACAGTTCTGGTAGATTTTATGTAGATTCTTTGGAATTTTCTATTTAGATAATCATATTGGCTGTGAAGATACATAGTTGTATTTTCCTTTATCCAAATTGTATGCCTTTTATTTTATTTCTTTCTAACACCTCCAGTATAGTGCTGAATAAGAACAGCAGGAGTGAACATTATTGACTTTTTTTCGTTATCTTGGGGCAAAGAAGTCTTTCACCATTGAGCATGATATCAATATAGGTTTTCCTAAATGCCTTTGAGTTAAGAAAACTCCTTTCCATTTTTAGTTTACTATAACTTTTCATTATGAAGAATGCTGAATTATGTTAAATAATTTTCCTGCTTATACTGAGATTATCATAGGGTTTTTCTTCTTTAGCCTAATGATACAGTGATTACTTTGATTGATTGATCTTCAAATGTTGAACAAGGCTTTTATTACCAAGACAAGCCTCACTTTGTCAGGATATATTATCCATCTTAAAAATTGCTAAATTCAATGTGCTAATACTTTGTTGAGGATGTTTGCCTCTGTGTTAATTATAGTTTTGAAATTAGGGTTTTGGAATATCTTTTTCTCATAAAATGAATTGCAAAGTGTCATCAGTGCTTCTATTTTCTGAAAAAAAAAATCAGTAGAATTGTTATTATTTATTCCTTATATTTGGTCAAATTTGCAAATAAAACCATTTAGGCCTGATTTTTCATTAGGAATTATGAAAAATCCTGATGCAGATTTTTCATTAGGAATGTAGTTTCTCCCAAAGCTATAGAATTTTCAGGTTATCTATTTTTCTTAAGTGAATGTTGGTAGTTTGTGTCTCTCAAGGAATATTCCCATTTCCTTTGCGTCGTAGAATTTATAGATATAAGATTATTTTGTATTCCCGTATCAGTCTTCTAATATCTGTTATATCTGTAATAATATTCCCTCTGTCATTTCTAACATTGAAACTTTGTGCCTTCTCTCTTTTTAGTCATCCTGAGCAGTAACATTGATCTTTACAAAGAATTAGCTTTGTTTCATTCATTTACTTTATTTTGTTTCGGTTTTTTAATTTCATTGATTATTTGCTCTTATCTACATTATTATCTTCCTTTGCTTACTTTGGGTTTAATTTGTTTTTCTTTTTCCAGTTTCTTAAGACAAAAGATTAGTTTATTGATTTTAGACCTTTGTTCTTTTCTAATACATGTATTTAATGTTACAACTTATCCTTCAAACACTGCTTTACCTGCATCCCCATATGTTGATATATTGGTTTCATATTCATTTCATTAAAAATATTTTCTAGTATTCTTATGACTTCTTATTTGTCCCTTGAGTTATGCAGAAGTATATTGTTTCTTTCAAAATATTTTGGGGTTTTCCAAACATTTTTTGTTAGACCATTTGATATTATTTCACATCTCTAGGGTAATCTATACTGGTTTTTTTCTTCACTCTTTTTTTTTTAGTAGAATAATTTTCATTGACCTATCTTCATATTCACTGATTCTTTCCTCATGCTTGTCAACTCTACTGATAAGGCCATCAAAAGCATACTTCATCTTGATGACTGTTTCTGCTGATAATACCAACATTTGGTCATCTCTGAGTCTATTGATTGCCTAGCTCTTTACTATGGATTATTTTTCTTCCTTTTCTGTACATCTCAAACTTTGTTTATTATTGAAAGGCATAATGTTTAAAACAATATAGATTAACATAAACTGTATTCATGCAAAGAAATGGGTACATATCTTCTCCTGAGCCATGAGGTAGAGAGGAGCATTGACTCAATCTAGTCAGTCCAGCTGTGTTCGAGGTTTTTGTTGCAAATTTTTCTGGTTACTTGGTGCTTAAGGTGGCTATTGTTTTGACAAAGAGCTTTTCTCAGTGTTCCTATTTCACCCTTAGCTTAGTCCTTCCTTGTGTGTCAATGTCCCAGAAAGAGCTTCTCTTCATGCCCTTATCCCTTCTTCCACGATAGATTGCTGTTGCTTTCTACCTGGTGCTGCCTAGCCTACTGGGAGAACAAGTGAGATTCTCTTTTGTTGGGGATCAGCCTCAATCCTAGGTAGGTCTTGTGTTCATGTTATTTTGTAGGGTTAGGGAAAGGCCTTCTCAGTGATCCTGTCCTCTTCTTCATAGTATTAGAAAAATCTCTGATAGTCTGAGCCCAGGACAGTTTCCTGTCTCTCCTCAGGATGATTTTCTGCCCTTCCTCAAGATGTTCACAGTTTATTATTTTTCCATTTTCCCAGCCACAGGGGTCTTCATATGTGTCTTGAAATCACAGAGTTTGCTGCCCTTCTGCCAGTAGCATAACATTTTAGTGTTCTTAGGGGAAGGGCATGAGGGAGCTGTATGTCTTTTCCTTTGAGGCAGCTACCCTCCCCCTCCAGGCCTGCATTAGTGAGGTCTGGTCTCCTGCCCTGACCCATCTTTCTCATGAGTGCCCAGTGGAGGTCCAAAACAAAGAGGTACGAGGTAGGAACAAATTCTCTTTATGTGCAAAGTCCCTTTATGTCTATGCTCCTGAAAGTTCAATACTCTCATACTAGCCCACATTCAGCCTTTAGAAATTCATTTTTATTTATTTATTTTATTTTTTATTATTATTATACTTTAAGAAATTCATTTTTAAAATTTAGCTGAATTCTTCTTACCCATTTATATGGCAGTTCATCCTCTTCCCCTGCTCTCTTTTCAAAAGTGAGTCAGTATTTGTGTTCTTTCTGCTCTGCCTTTCATTAGATTTTAAGTTAGATAGTTGGCCTGTGACGTTAATTTCTGAGTTAAGTGAAAGTTATTTTGTAGATTATCCAGATTTTTCTTTTTTATGACGGGAGTGATGATGCCTCTTGCAGCTAAGTCTTTCAAGGTTTATTTATTTATTATTATTATTTTTTGAGATGGAGTCTCACTCTGTCGCCCAGGCTGGAGTGCAGTGGCCGGATCTCAGCTCACTGCAAGCTCCACCTCCCAGGTTTATGCCATTCTCCTGCCTCAGCCTCCCAAATAGCTGGGACTACAGGCACCCGCCACCTCGCCCAGCTAGTTTTTTGTATTTTTTAGTAGAGATGGGGTTTCACTGTGTTAGCCAGGATGGTCTCGATCTCCTGACCTTGTGATTCGCCCATCTCGGCCTCCCAAACTGCTGGGATTACAGGCTTGAGCCATTGCGCCCGGCCCCAAGGTTTATTTTAAAGGAAACAAAATTATGTTAGGAAGACAAGGTCCTTAGACCAGGAAATATAACTTAAAGAAAGAAATAAGTTAGTTTGTTCAATAAGCTAACTGATTGGGCATTAATAGTCTATAACTAATGGTAAATAACTGTATTCTATTCCTCTTTTGATTGAGAAGATGATGGTGTTAAATGAATCTATGAGAGATTTTGCTCAGTCTGTAAAATTGGGGATGGAAGCTGATTTGTAAGTGAAAACAGTATATTTAAGTAAATTAATGAAAAATATAATGGTAAGTGCTAAAACAGGGGTTCGTATATCCTTTTATTCTTTGTTCATGGAAGCCTTTTATGATCTATGTACTTTTTCTCAAAACAGTGTTATTAAATGCATGAATTTAAATATAAAAGATTATAAAGAAAACTAATCATATTAAATTACAGTTTTCTAAGTATTTTATTATGATATATAAATATACCTCCTTCCTATTATACAACATTAAATAGCAATATCTAGTGTGGGCCTAATTGCTATAATTTCAAAGTAGTGGTAAGAGTAAATGGCACTTTGTGATACCTGCAACAATTGTAGCATGATACGAAATATTATAATTTCCATTGATAAAAATCTTGGATATCACTAACACTGCTGAGCTTTATTGCCTACATTCAAATTAGAGAAAATGCTGAACTTCAATTAGATGTTAGTGAAAAATAAAGATGTGATCTTTTTCCCATCTAAGTTCATAGACTCCTCTAAATTCTATATTGAGATCTCTCAAGGGGACCCCTGGCTAAGAACCTCTGTGCTAAAAACAGAGAACCATCAACAGCAATCAGAGATAGAGGTAGGAAAAACAGAGAAGGCATCAGGGAAATTCCACGTGGATGTCCCAGCATCTGAAAAATTGTACAACTGAGGATGAGTATAGTACAATCCGAGAACTGAAAATAATTTTTTTTGAGACATTGTCTCGCTCTGTCACTCAGGCTGGAGTGCAGTGGCATGATCTCAGCTCACTGCAAGCCCTGCCTCCTGGGTTCACGCCATTCTCCTGCCTCAGCCTCCTGAGTAGCTGGGACTACAGGCTCCCGCCACCATGCCCGGCTAAATTTTGTATTTTTAGTAGAGACAGGGTTTCACTGTGTTAGCCAGGATAGTCTCGATCTCCTGACCTTGTGATCTGCCCATCTCGGCCTCCCAAAGTGCTGGGATTACAGGCAGTAATTTGGTATTTTTAAACAGTACTACTACTAGTTACCATTTTAAGGGTATTTTATAATAAATATCAAGTACTGTATAAAGTATATTATAAATATTTTTCATACAATTAATTTCATGATTTGGCTCTCTGCTTGCCTATTTTTAGTGTAAAGGAGTGCTTGTGACTTTTACACATTGATTTTGGGTCTTGAGACTTTGCTGAAGTTGATTATTAGTACTGTATTAAGTATATTATAAATATTTCTCATGCAATTAACTTATCACAACATTTCTTTGAGGCAACATATTTGATCCCCATTTTAGAGATGAAAAACTTGGGATCTAGGGAGCATGAAGCCTCCAGCTTTGTTCTTTTTGCTTAGAATTGTCTTGGTTATACAGGATCTTCTTTGATTCCATGTGAAATTTAAAATAGTTTTTCCTAATTCTGTGAAGAATGTCAATGGTAATTTTATGGGAATGGCAGAGAATCTATAAATTACTTTGGGCAGTATGGCCATTTTCTTGATATTGATTCTTCCTATCCATGAGAATGGAATGCTTTTCCATTTGTTTGTATCCTCTCTTATTTCCTTGAGTAGTGGTTTGTAGTTTCCTTGAAGAGGTCCTTTGCATCCTTTGTTAACTGTATTCCTAGGTATTTTATTCTCTTTGTAGTAATTGTGAATGGGAGTTCATTCATGATTTGGCTCTCTGCTTGCCTTTTGTTGGCGAAAAGGAATACTTATGATTTTTGTGCATTGGTTTTGTATACTGAGACTTTGCTGAAGTTTATCAGTTCAAGGAGTTTTTGGGTTGAGATGATGGGGTTTCCTAAATATAAAACCATGTCGTCTGCAAAGAGAGACAATTTGACTTCCTCTCTTCCTATTTGAATACCCTTTATTTCTTTGTCTTGCCTGATTGCCCTGGCCAGAATTTCCAAAACTACGTAGAATAGAAGTGGTGAGAGAGGGCATCCTTATCTTATGCTAGTTTTCAAAGGGAATGCTTACAGCTTTTGCCCATTCAATATTGGCTGTGGATTTGTCATAAATTGCTCTTATTATTTTGAGATGTGTTCCATCAATACCTAGTTTGTTAAGAGGTTTTTCTTAACATGAAGGGATGTTGAATTTTACAAAGCTACAGTAACCAAAACAGCATGGTACTGCCACCAAAACAGATATATAGACCAATGGAGCAGAACGGAGGCCTCAGAAATAATACCACACATCTACAACCATCTGATCTTCCTCAAACCTAACAAAAACCAGCAATGGGGAAAGGATCTCCTATTCAGTAAGTGGTGCTGGGAAAACTGGCTAGCCATATGTAGAAAACTAAAACTGGACCCTTTCCTTACACCTTATACAAAAATTGACTCAAGATGGATTAAAGACTTAAATGTAAAACCTCAAACCATAAATACCCTAGAAGAAAACCTGGGCAATACCCTTCAAGACATACGCATGGTCAAAGATTTCATGACTAAAACACCAAAGCAATGCCAAAAAAAGCCAAAATTGACAAATGGGATCTAATTAAACTAAAGAACTTCTGCACAGCAAAAGAAACTATCATCAGAGTGAACAGGCAACCTACGGAATGGGAGACAATTTTTGCAATCTAACCATCTGACAAAGGTTTAATATCCAGAATTTACAAGGAACTTAAACATATTTACAAGAAGAAAACAAACGATCTTATCAAAAAGTAGGCAAAAGATATGAACAGACACTTCTCAAAAGAAGGTATTTACGTGGCAAACAAACATATGAAAAAAAAGTTAATCACTACTGGTCATTAGAGAAATGCAAATCAAAACCACAATGAGATACCACCTCACATCACTCAGAATGGTGATTATCAAAACATCAGGAAACAATAGGTGCTGGCAAGGCTGTGGAGAAATAGGAATGCTTTTACACTGTTGGTGGGACTGTAAATTAGTTCAATCATTGTGGAAGACAGTATAGCGACTCCTCAAGCATCTAGAACCAGAAATACCATTTGACCCAGCAATCCCATTACTGGGTATAGACCCAAAGGAATATAAATCATTCTACTATAAAGACACATGCACACATGTTTATTGCAGCATTGTTTACAATAGCAAAGACATGGAACCAACCCAAATGTCCATCAATGATAGACTGGATATAGAAAATGTGGTACATACACACCATGGAATACTGTGCAGCCATAGAAAAGAATGAGATCATGTCTTTTGCAGGGACATGGATGAAGCTGGAAGCCATCATCCTCAGCAAACTAACACAGGAACAGAGGGCCAAACACTGCATGTTCTCACTCATAAGTAGGAGTTGAACATTGAGAACACATGGACACGGAGAGGGGAACAACACACACCGGGACCTATTGGGGGTTGCTGGGGGTGAGGGAAAGGAACGTAGAAGATGGATCGAGAGGTGCAGCAAACCACCATGGCACACATACCTATGTAATAAACTTGCACGTTCTGCATGTGTATCCCTTTTTTTTTTTTTAAGAAATAAAAAAAAGTTGGGATCCCAAGATTTTAAACAACTTTCCTAAGATCCAATAGCTTGAATGTGGCAGAGCATATATTTAACACAGCTCTGTTTCATTCAAAGCTCCTGAGGGGCTTTGGGTGTGTTTTTCTCTGGGTGGAAGGCAGGCATCTCACTCTGGAAATGCTCAGCGATGAAGAGACTTGAATGCCAGGCTAAGGGTTGTAGATTGGATCCTGAAAGCCAATGTGGGGTCTACCTTCCAATCTCATCTCCTGCTTCTTTGTATACACCTTCACCACTTTGTATCATTGTCATTACTTGATTTCCCTACCTTCATGCTTTGCATGTTTTCCCCTCTGCTGGTTATGCCTTCCTCCCAGGTATGCCTCCTTCTCCTGGCTAACTGGAACTCATGTTTCAAGATATCATGGGAACTTCCTCTCTAGTTCACAAATGCAGATTGCTGTTCCTTGCTTAGGAAAGCTAGAATCTTGAGCTTTCCAGAGGCAGGTAGAAAGGAAAGCAGGACAAGGATAGTCCTAACAAGAAAAGGGAATGAAATACGGAGTACAAACATCCAAGGGTTAAGTATTTTCAAAGCTGCTTTCCAGAGGCAGCAAGAAAAGTAGAGTCACATGAGCAATGAAGAAAAAAAAAATAGATGGTTTATTGTCTATATAACAAAACCGTTGAACTTATAGGGACAATAAAATTAACAAGAGCAGACTGAGATGGCTGCTGCTTTCTTGAACAATATTGTCTGGGCTCAGCCCTTATAGAACGCTTTTATAATGTTTGTTTACATTTCCTTTTGCACTTCCAGTCTTACATTGTTAAATCTAGAAGAATAAATGTTTTGTTTTAAAATCCCTTTCTCCAGATACTTTTATAACTTTGAAACTTATAAAACCAGTCAGTATTGGTATAAATACTTCTTAGAAAACCCTTGTTTTGAAAATTTATACATTCAATGAGTAAAAAGGCACAAGGCACTATGGAACATATAATGATGAGTTCTACATCAGCAGAGCCATCCAGATTTTACACAGAGTTCGCAAATTTTCATCACACAGTTCTCTTTTGTTTGCTCCAGATTTTTAAGAATATTAAAACTTCAGATTTTACATAATCATCTGGATTTCTGGCTTGACTTGAAAAAGTGATTGGCACCACTAGGCTTGTAGTACCAAATGGAAAATGCTGTAGCTGAATGCGTTGCCTTTTATAAACTAGACACAGGCATTTCAGTGCCCCATAGGTGCCACCATTCTGCCAACCTCAGAGTCTCAAAACATAGAGTCATTCTTGACTCTGCCGTATCACCCTTCATATTCATTCAGCAAGTCAGGTTCTCTACAATATTCTTTGCTTCAATTTCCTCTTCCTAATTCTAACTTCAAGAATGATTTCAAGACTTTATTACCTCCTGATGACAATTATAACAATAACAATTAACATATGTCGAGCAACACTCACTGTGTTAAGCATTTTACATGGACCATCTCTTTTAATCCTCACAACAGCCCTTAGAGATGAATTCTATCATAATCCTCATTCTATAGCAGAGAACTGTAAGACCCTAGAAGCTTAACACATCTGCCCAAGATCTCAAATCCTGCAAGTGTTGGAATCTCACTCTGGACACTGAATTTTTGACCGTACAAATCGCAGTCTAGGGAGTTTCAAGCTTAGGCACAGGTAGCTTTGGCTCTGGTGCTTTGAAGCCTTTCCAAAGGGGTAGAAAGGAACAGGATCCTTTAAGGGCATCATTTTCCCCTTCCATATACTCAACATCCATAAATATTTTTTCATGCGCCAGATTCACCTGCTAACTCAACTGAGGTCTCAGAGCCCCTCTCAGTGTGACCCTTCTCTCCCTGCTTATCTGTCACCCATCCTGAGTCTTATTAGAGTATTTTGACCAGGGTGTGAAACACTCTAGGCAGTAGATTAAAAAAACAATTTGAAGTACTGGTGTAGGTTTTAGAAAAAGTAAATAGCTTTATCAGTTGGGTAACAAATGCTTTGGAGTTCCAATTGAGTTCCAAGTTCCACTTCAACCTAGGATGCAGCAAGCTGGGGTGCCACTGTGAACCTAACAGCACCCCAATAATTTGTTTTGTTTATGGTTTTTGTTTTGCTATTATATATGTAATATTATATGTATTATACATTATGCTAGCTATTATATTATTACCTTCAGCGTACCACAGACTTCGAATTCTTTGTTGCCTTCTGCTTAGGGTGGAGGCTGAGATGCAGGAGGGTTTTTCCTCAGTGTTCCTGCTTCCTGCTGTGCTCTCAGCCATCTCTGTTAGCCAGTATTACAAGGCTCCCCCTTCACCAGCTGCAGCCTGCTGTTTTTACTGTTGTTTCTTGGGGTAGGGCAGGAAAGAGACTCCATTTTCCTGGTCCAACATCTGTCTTTGGCAAGCACCTGCTCCTCCTTCCCATGGCAGCCACACTCTGCCTTGTATCAATGGTTGGTCTTGGGTGGGAGTTGCCTGCCCTATTCATAGTGGTAGCAGATTTCTGCTTGATATCAGCATGTATCCTGGGTCCAAGACAGCTTCCCGCCCCTAGGGGTAAAGGTCTTATTCTTCCTCCTCCTCCCTTTGCAGCAGATATTTGCTCACCTCCTGGGGAAGGAGAACAATACCTGCCCTTCCTCCATTGATGTAAGGCTCTTGCTTAAGGAGAGGGCTTTATGCCCATCCCCTAGCTGCTGCCAATTACTTCCTTCATGCCTGCACCAAATAGGAGTACCCTCTCCATCTCCTGGTCTTCTCTGAGTCCTTCTCATAAATCTCCTGGTCTTCTATGAGTCCTTCTCATAAATACCAGTGGAGGCTCATGGGTGATTGTGACCTCCTCTTTTCCGGTGGTCCCAGCTATTCTGAATTAGCACACTAGCTCACATTTGGCCTTTAACAATTCATTTTAATTCTGGCAGCATTCTTCTTTTCTTTTTCTATTGCTCTCTTCTCTTTTTCCTGTGCTCTGCCAAAGATGAAATCATTTGTGTATTTCATCTCTCCCTGAAGGGGCTTGTTCCTCTTTAGAATTCCAGCCACTTGGTCATCTTGCTACTTGAGCTCCAGGATGTATTTGAGAAAGTTACATTTTTGTATATTATCTGGATTTTTTTTTTCGTTGTTAGGGTGGAAGCAGTGTTTTTGAAGCTTATTACAATTTATGTAGAAACCGAAATCTTTATTGACCTTTTAAAATATAACTTTATAGGAGGCATATTTACATATGATATAATTCATCCATTTCAGATGTACAATTGAAGCTTCTTACAAACTGCACGCATTCACCAACCAGCCCTAGAATCCCTGCCTTAGTGAAACATTGTAACTGAAAAGAGTGTCAGAACCCTCAGGTACATATTCCAACATGGGAAATGGTTGGTAAATATTAGCTCAGAGGCAGAAAGTCTATTCTGGAGGCTATTGTGTGAGTCAAAAAAGGCAACTGGATTCATCACCCCACCCAGCCTTGGACTCCTGTGATCATTTCCTCCTACTACCTGTTTCCCCCACCTCCAGTCTCCTTCCAGCTCAACCTACTTTATGTTTCATAGGGGTATATTACCATCATCATAAGTTAGAAAATTGTCATCATCCCAAGATGATTTTTACCTAGTTGCCCAGGCAACCACCGATGGGCTTTCTGTCTCTATAGCTTTGCCTTTTCTGGCTATTTCAATTAAGTGGAGTCACAACATGTGGTCTCTTGTGTCTGGTTTCTTTCACTGAGCATAATAGTTGTGAGGTCCTTCCATATGCTAACATGTACTAGTAGCTCATTCCTTTTCATTGCTGAATATTATTTCATTGTGTTCATATGCCACATTGTGTCTATCCATTCACCAGTTAAAATACATTAGATTTTCTCTAATTTTTTGCTACTAAGAATAATGCTTCTAAGAACATGTATGTGCAAGTCTTTGTGTGGTTCATTAGTATTACACTGCCCTATGATTAACATCAATGGAAAACTAAAATGACCCAGTTGAGGCAGGATTAATGGTCCAGACCCTTCAAAAGTAAAGGTTTGGGTCATCCCACCAGGTAAAAAAAAAAAAAAACATGACAAGCTGAGGTGCTTGCTGAAGGCAAAAGGCATATGGAATGGTAGTGGAGGATAAATATGTTATAACCATGTGAGCAGTTACATAAACAAGGACTGTAATTGTCATGAGTATTTCCTTCTTATTTTTATATAAAAATATATTTGTATTGTGTGTATAAAGCAAATATGTTTGTTTTCTTTCCTCTTATCTCCTTATCATATAACATAAGGTGCATTAACATCATATCATAGTATTTAAGTACTGTTCACTTTATATTGTATCATTTTGATTATGGTATACAAGTTATAAGATATCAAGTATTCAAGTTACAGAATATGAAGAAGAGTAAACATCACTCAAGGACTTTATCTCCTTTTCTGGAGAAGAGGTTAGTAAGTTTTCAGTTGTATGCAGGATTGTATCATATTTTAGGTGGAATTATGACCTTGTCATTGTCTTCATTTGGAGATTAAGTATGATTTAAGGAGATGCATATGGGTGCTAACTTGACAAGGGGTAGACATGATGATTAATTTTATGTATCAACTTGACAGGGCCATGAGGTATACATATTTGATTAATCATTATTCTGGGTGTTTCTATGAGAGTGTTTTTTGGTAGATTAACATTTAAATTAGTAGACTGAGTAAAGCAAATTGTCCTCCCCAATGTAGGCGAGCCTCATCCAATCTGTGAAAGCCTGAATAGAACAAAAGGCTGACCCTCCTCTGAGTAAGAGAGAATTCTTCCGGCCTGAATGCCTTCACACTGAGATATGGGTTTTTGTCCTGTTTTCAGACTAGAACCAAAACATTGGCTCTTCCTGGACCCTCAGTCTACCAGCCTTTGAAACGAACCTACACCATTGGCTCTCCTGGTTCTCATGCCTTCAAATTCAGACTGGTGACTAGCCCCCATCTTAAGGTCATCTCAGGGCCCCTCCCTGAGTCACTTCACTAGCACAAACTCAGATGTGCTCAAAAAGGGCTCATTATAAATAGGCAAAGATACTCCTATCATCAGGAAATTCTAAGGTTTTTTGGAACTCTGTGTCAGGAACCAGGGGCAAAGACCCATGGGTTTATACCACAGGGAATATTAACAAAACCAAAATCTAGTTCTTAAAAAAACGTTAAGTTAACCGGGCATGGTGGCTCACACCTGTAATCCCAGCACTTTGGGAGGCTGAGGCAGGTGGATCACGAGGTCAGGAGTTCAAGACCAGACTGGCCAAGATGGTGAAACCTCGTCTCTACTAAAATTACACAAATTAGCCATGCACGGTGGCAGGCACCTGTAATCCTAACTACTCGGGAGGCTGAGGCAGGAGAATCACTTGAACCTAGTGGGAGGAGGTAGCCGTGAGCCCAGATCATGTCACTGCACTCCAGCCTGGGTGACAGAGTGATACTCTGTCTCAAAAAAAAAAAAAAAAAGGAAATCTCCCAAATGCTGATTGAGAGAAAGAGATCAAATACAGAATGAGATTAAATAACCATATATAATCCAGAAGCTGAAAGACAGAATGTTAAGAAATTTATTAAACAGCAAATGTAAAACCTAGTAGTACTGATACATTTCCAAAAAATAGAGAATGCCAAAATTGTGGCAGAAAACTTACAGTTAGTGAGCATTAAGGAAATAAAACACGGTAAAGACTTCGCCTCCCTTTAAATAAGCACTAGATTTAAATGGTTTTATGTGACAGCTATCAAACTTTTATGGAAGAACTCATTCTATCTTACATAAGTTGTTCTAGAAAGTAAAGGGAACACCCAAAATTCATTTTATAAAACTTTGTACCAAGGCTGATAAACACAGTACAATAAAAGAAAATTATAGGCCCATTTAACTTAGGAACATAAACTCAAAATCTTAAGTGAGACATTACTTACCCAAATCTACTAATGTAGAAGGTGAATAACATAATAGTGATAAATACCCATTCAGGTAATAAGAATCAGTGTAATTAGTGGTTTTATTTAATATTACTATTTCAACTTATGAGGGCTCATGTTTGTTTACAAGATTCATTCTGGATTTAGGGCACATTGCAAGCAGGTGTGCTTTAGGAGATGCGACCCAATCATGGGTAACCTTTGAAGGTGTGCCGTCAGTGTCTCTTCTCCTTTCAGGACACTTGTGCTGGTTTACAGCACTGATATTCTCCAACCTCATGCTTCTTATTTGTCAACTTTTTCATGAGTATAATATCATTTGCCTTGCTTCTATCAAGTTCCTTTGCTCTGTTTTTTGTTTTTTGGATAAACATTGAGAATCACATATGGTCCTGCTTTGTAACCATAGTCTTAAGCATAAAGTGTATACTAGTTTAAAAAGAAAATTATTTAATGAGAGAAGACAAAACTTATTATATTGTGTAATTAATAAAGAGAAACTATCTTGGCAGGTTGTGTTCTCAAAATAATTTTCAATTATTGAGGTAATTCGGTTTATTTTAACGGTATTTGGTGGTGTTATAGTAAAAATACTTGTTATTTTGATGCTAAGAATGTGTAATATATTTTCCTATTGAAATGACTAGCAACTACATTTGACTTATGATAATTCACTTTTATAATTCAGGCTTTTTAAACAATTACATTTCTCTAATAAGGTTAAGTGATCTTAACCTCATGATGAAATGAGATTCAGCTCAAAAATGCAAGAATGTTTTCACACAGAAAATTTCTAAATGTAATTCACTGAAATACCACCTAGGGACTTACAGATAAAAATGAACACTTATTGTTTTTTAATTAAACTTTATGTTCTAGGGTACATGTGCACAACATGCAGGTTTGTTACATATGTATACATGTGCCATGTTGGTGTGCTGCACCCATTAACTCGTCATTTACATTAGATATATCTCCTAATGCTATCCCTCTCCCCTACACCCATGCCATGACAGGCCCTGGTGTGTGATGTTACCCACCCCGTGTCCAAGTGTTCTTATTGTTCAATTCCCACCTATGAGTGAGAACATGTAGTGTTTGGTTTTCTGTTCTTGCAATAGTTTGCTGAGAATGATGGTTTCCAGCTTCATCCATGTCCCTACAAAGGACATGAACTCATCCTTTTTTTATGGCTGTGTAGTATTCCACGGTATATACGTGCCACATTTTCTTAATCCAGTCTGTCATTGATGGACATTTGGGTTGGTTCCAAGTGTTTGCTATTGTGAATAGTGCTGCACTAAACATATGTGTGCATGTGTCTTTAGCAGCATGATTTATAATCCTTTGGGTATATACCCAGTAATGGAATGGTTGGGTCAAATGGTATTTCTAGTTCTAGATCCTTGAGGAATTGCCACACTGTTTTCCACAATGGTTGAACTAGTTTACAGTCCCACCAACAGTGTAAAAGTGTTCCCATTTCTCCACATCCTCTCCAGCACCTGTTGTTTCCTGACTTTTTAATGATAGCCATTCTAACTGGTGTGAGATGGTATCTCATTGTGGTTTCGATTTGCATTTCTCTGATGGCTAGTGATGATGAGCATTTTTTCATGTGTCCATTGGTTGCATAAATGTCTTCTTTTGAGAAGTGTCTGTTCATATGCTTTGCCCACGTCTTGCTGGAGTTGTTTTTTTCTTGTAAATTTGTTTGAGTTCTTTGTAGTTTCTGGATATTAGCCCTTTGTCAGATGAGCAGATTGCAAATATTTTCTCTCATTCTGTAGGTTGCCTGTTCACTCTGATGGTAGTTTCTTTTGCTGTGCAGAAGCTCTTTAGTTTAATTAGATCCCATTTGTCAATTTTGACTTTTGTTGCCATTGCTTTTGGTGTTTTAGACATGAAGTCCTTCCCCATGCCTATGTCCTGAATGGTATTGCCTAGGTTTTCTTCTAGGGATTTTATGGTTTTTGGTCTAACATTTAAGTCTCTAATTCATCTTGAATTAATTTTTGTACAAGCTGTAAGGAAGGGATCCAGTTTCAGCTTTCTATTTATGGCTAGCCAGTTTTCCCAGCACTATTTATTAAATAGGGAATCCTTTCCCCATTGCTTGTTTTTGTCAGGTTTGTCAAAGTTCAGATGGTTGTAGATATGTGGTATTATTTCTGAGGGCTCTGTTCTGTTCCATTGGTCTATATCTCTGTTTTGGTACAAGTACCATGCTGTTTTGGTTACTGTAGCCTTGTAGTATAGTTTGCAGTCAGGTAGCATGATGCCTCCAGCTTTGTTCTTTTGGCTTAGGATTGTCTTGGCAGTGCAGGCTCTTCTTTGGTTCTATATGAACTTTAAAGTAGTTTTTTCAATTCTGTGAAGAAAGCCATTGGTAGCTTCATGGGGATAGCATTGAATCTATAAATTACCTTGGGCACTATGGCCATTTTCACGATATTGATTCTTCCTATCCATGAGCATGGCAAGTTCTTCCATTTGTTTGTGTCCTCCTTTATTTCATTGTTAGTTTCATTCAGTGGTTTGTAGTTCTCCTTGAAGAGGTTCTTCACATACCTTGTAAGTTGGATTCCTAGGTATTTTATTCTATTTGAAGCAATTGTGAATGGGAGTTCACTCATGATTTGGCTCTCTGTTTCTGTTCTTGGTGTATAAGAATGCTTGTGACTTTTGCACATTGATTTTGTATCCTGAGACTTTGCTGAAGTTGATTATCAGCTAAAGGAGATTTTGGGCTGAGATAATGGGGTTTTCTAAATATACAATCATGGCATCTGCAAACAGGGACAACTTGACTTCCTCTTTTCCTAATTGAACACCCTTTATTTCCTTCTCCTGCCTGATTGTCCTGGCCAGAACTTCCAACACTATGTTGAATAGGAGTGGTGAGAGAGGGCACCCCTGTCTTGTGCCAGTTTTCAAAGGGAATGCTTCCAGTTTTTGCCCATTCAGTATGATATTGGCTGTGGGTTTGTCATAAATAGCTCTTATTATTTTGAGATACATTCCATCAATACCAAATTTATTGAGAATTTTTTAGCATGAAGGGCTGTTGAATTTTGTCAAAGGCCTTTTCTGCATCTATTGAGTAATCATGTGGTTTTTGTATTTGGTTCTGTTTATATGCTGGATTACATTCATTGATTTGCATATACTGAACCAGCCTTGCATCCCAGGGATGCAGCCCACTTGATCATGATGGATAAGCTTATTGATGTGCTGCTGGATTTGGTTTGCCATTATTCTATTGAGGATTTTTGCATTGATGTTCATCAGGGATATTGGTCTAAAATTCTCTTTTTTTGTTGTGTCTCTGCCAGGCTTTGGTATCAGGATGATGCTGGCCTCATAAAATGAGTTAGGGAGGATTCTCTCTTTTTCTGTTGATTGGAATAGTTTCAGAAGGAATGGTACCAGCTCCTCCTTGTACCTCTGGTAGAATTCGCCTGTGAATCTGTCTGGTCTTGGACTTTTTTTGGTTGGTAGGCTATTAATTATTGCCTCAATTTCAGAGCCTGTTATTGTCTATTCAGGGATTCAACTTCTTCCTGGTTTAGTCTTGGGAGAGTGTATGTGTCCAGGAATTTATCCATTTCTTCTAGGTTTTCTAGTTTATTTGCATAGAGGTGTTTATAGTATTCTCTGATGGTAGTTTGTATTTCTGTGGGGTCGGTGGTGACATCCCCTTTATCATTTTTTATTGCGTCTATTTGATTCTTCTCTCTTTTCTTCTTTATTAGTCTTGCTAGCAGTCTATCAATTTTGATCTTTTCAAAAAACCAGCTCCTGGATTCATTCATTTTTTGAAGGGTTTTTTTGTGCCTCTCTCTCCTTCAGTTCTGCTCTGATCTTAGTTATTTCTTGCCTTCTGCTAGCTTTTGAATGCGTTTGCTCTTGCTTCTCTAGCTCTTTTAATTGTGACGTTGGGGTGTCAATTTTAGATCTTTCCTGCTTTCTCTTGTGGGCATTTAGTGCTATAAATTTCCCTCTACACATTGCTTTAGATGTGTCCCAGAGATTCTGGTATGTTGTATCTTTGTTCTCATGGGTTTCAAAGAACATCTTTATTTCTGCCTTCATTTCGTTATGTACCCAGTAGTCATTCAGGAGCAGGTTGTTCAGTTGCCATGTTGTTGAGTGGCTTTGAGTGAGTTTCTTAATCCTGAGTTCTAGTTTGATTACACTGTGGTCCAAGAGACAGTTTGTTATAATTTCTATTCTTTTACATTTACTGAGGAGTGCTTTACTTCCAACTATGTGGTCAATTTTTGAATAAGTGCAATGTGGTGCTGAGAAGAATGTATATTCTGTTGATTTGGGGTGGAGAGTTCTGTAGATGTCTATTAGGTCCACTTGGTGCAGAGCTGAGTTCAATTCCTGGATATCCTTGTTCCTTCTGTCTTGTTGATCTGTCTAATGTTGACAGTGGGGTGTTAAAGTCTCCCATTATTATTGTGTGAGAGTCTAAGTCTCTTTGTAAGTCTCTAAGGACTTGCTTTATGAATCTGGGTGCTCCTGTATTGGGTGCATATATATTTAGGATAGTTAGCTCTTCTTGTTGAATTGATCCCTTTACCACCATGTAATAGCCTTCTTTGTCTCTATTGATCTTTGTTGGTTTAAAGTCTGTTTTATCAGAGACTAGGATTGCAACCCATGCCTTTTTTTTGTTTTCCATTTGCCTGGTAGATCTTCCTCCATCCCTTTATTTTGAGCCTATGTGTGTCTCTGCATGCGAGATGGGTCTCCTGAATACAGCAAACTGATGGGTCTTGATTCTTTATCCAATTTGCCAGTCTGTGCCTTTTAATTGGAGTATTTAGCCCATTTACATTTAAGGTTAATATTGTTATGTTTGAACTTGATCCTGTCATTATGATGTTAGCTGGTTATTTTGCTTATTAGTTGATGCAGTTTCTTCCTAGCATCTATGGTCTTTACATTTTGGCATGTTTTTGCAGTGACTGGTACCAGTTGTTCTTTCCATGTTTAGTGCTTCCTTCAGGAGCTCTTGTAGGGCAGGCCTGGTGGTGACAAAAATCTCTCAGCATGTGCTTGTCTGTAAAGGATTTTATTTCTCCTTCACTTATGAAACTTAGTTTGGCTACATATGAAAATCTGGGTTGAAAATTCTTTTCTTTAAGAATGTTGAATATTGGCCCCCACTCTCTTCTGGCTTGTAGAGTTTCTGCTGAGAGATCTGCTGTTAGTCTGATGGGCTTCCCTTTGTGGGTAACCCAACCTTTCTCTCTGGCTGCCCTTAACATTTTTTCCTTCATTTAAACTTTGGAGAAGCTAACAATTATGTGTCTTGGAGTTGCTCTTCTGGAGGAGTATTTTTGTGGCGTTCTCTGCATATCCTGAATTTGAATGTCAGCCTGCCTTGCTAGGTTGGGGAAGTTCTCCTGGATAATATCCTGCAGAGTGCTTTCCAACTTGGTTCCATTCTCCCCGTCACTTTCAGGTACACCAATCAGATGTAGATTTGGTCTTTTCACATAGTCCCATATTTCTTGGAGGCTTTGTTCATTTCTTTTTACTATTTTTTCTCTAAACTTCTCTTCTCGCTTCATTTCATTCATTTGATCTTCAATCACTGATACGCTTTCTTCCAGTTGATCAAATCAGTTACTAAAGCTTGTGCATTTGTCACATAGTTCTCGTGCCATGGTTTTCAGCTCTATCAGGTCATTTAAGGACTTCTCTACATTGGTTATTCTAGTTAGCCATTTGTCAAATCTTTTTTCAAGGTTTTTAGCTTCTTTGCAATGGGTTCAAACTTCCTTCTTTAGCTCAGAGAAGTTTTATCATCTGAAGCCTTCTTCTCTCGACTTGTCAAAGTCATTCTCCATCCAGCTTTGTTCCATTGCTGGCAAGGAGCTGCATTCCTTTGGAGGGGGAGAGGTGCCCTGATTTTTAGAATTTTCAGCTTTTCTGCTCTGTTTTTTCCCCTTCTTTGTGGTTTTATCTACCTTTGGTCTTTGATGATGGTGACGTACAGATGGGGTTTTGGTGTGGATGTCCTTTCTGTTTAATTAACACTTATTTTAACGTATGCAGAAAAGAACTTAAGTTATTTACATTTATTTGTAATATAAATATATGTAATATTTATGAAAAAATTCTTGAAAAACTAGAAGTAGAATGGAGCCCTCATATTTTTAAAAGGCTATCTGCTGAAATTCCATAGCAGTGATTGTACTTAACAGAGAAACTTTAGACATAGCAATTTTAAGATATAGAAATGACAGAGATACTACTATTACCTCAGGCCAGCACATAAAAATAAGAAAATATATTAAGCAATAAAAGAAGTTGAAGGGAAGTCACAAGTTGTCATTTGCAGATCATATCATATCTGCATTTAGCCTAGCAAAATCAAAAGATTTGTCTCTGAAGTACTAACCAATAGATATAAATGCTGAGTCAAAGGCTATATACATATTTAATTTTACTAGATGTTGCCAAAATGTTCTCCCAAAATGACTCTCATACCAGAAGGGTAGAAGAGCCCCATTACACCAAATACTTACCAACAAATTATAATTTTTATACTCTCAAATTTGGCCTATCTAATGAACATGACATCTGTCACTGTGATTTGAATTTTCACTTATTTTATAACTAGTAACATTGAACATTTTCACATATATATACTCGTCATTCAAATATCACTGTATATGAATTGTTTATTCATTTCTTTTCCTCATTTTTCTATCAGGTTTTCTTTTCCTTTACTTTGGAGGAGTTCTTTGCTAATTTTGGACACAAATACATTGTTCATTTTATTAACTGGACGTAGCTTATGCCTTGCATTTTTACTTGTTTTAGGGTATCTATTATTGTACTGAATTCAAAAATTTAATATAGTTAAATTTATCAACATTTTCTTCTATCATTCATATTTTTGTTTTTGGTTTTTGTTTGTCTTTCAGAAATCCTTTTATTCTCTAGAAAATACATCCTTTTACATTTTCTTCTGAAATTTTGAAGATCTACCTGGAATTTGCAGAGGCATGCATGACATGGTATAGGGAATCTTTTAGGGATTGGGTTTTTTTATTTTTATTTATTTATTTTTGAGATGGAGTCTTACTCTGTCACCCAGGCTGGAGTGCAGTGGCATGATCTCAGCTCACTGCAGCTTCTGCCTCTCGGGTTCAAGCAATTCTCCTGCCTCAGCCTCTGTGTAGCTGGGATTATAAGTGCACGCCATCATGCCCAGCTAATTTTTGTATTTTTAGTAAAGATGGGATTTCACCATGTTGGCCAGGTTGGTTTTGAACTCCTGACCTCAAGGAATCTGCCGGCCTCATCCTCCCAAAGTGCTGGGATTACAGGCATAAAACACCATGCCCGGCCTTTTTTTTTTTTAATAGTGTGAATAATCATTTATTAAGTGTTTATGCTTTTTCATCAGCATGTCATGACAATTTCTGTTATTTATCAAGCTTTTTTAATAGATTGAGTTCTGCACTTTTAATTCTATCTTAGTAGTCAATTTGTTTATAGCTGTGCAAATGCTACATTATCTTAATTACAGTTTTTTTTAAATTGATATCTGGCAGGGTGGGCTCCATTATTTTCATCCTCTGCAGATTTACATATGTATTTTTGGCCCTTTGCTCTTCCATATAATGTTTAGAATCAGCTTATAGAGATATGATAAAATTTGGAGAAGAATTACCATCTTTATGATATTAGAAATTCCAATTCATAAACCTGACATAATATTCCATTTATTCATGCCTTCTTTCATGTCCTTCAATATTGTAATGTCCATAAAAATATTGTATATCTTATTTTAATTTCACATGTTTACATGGAGTAGCAAATAGGATATTTTTCTATTACATTTTTAATAAGTTATTATTACTGCTTAGAAAAGGAATTGATAAAATTCAACACCCTTTTATGCTAAAAACTCTCAATAAACTAGGTATTGATGGAACATATCTCAAAATAATAAGAGCAATTTATGACAAAACCACATCCAATATCATACTGAATGTGCAAAAGTTGGAAGCATTCCCTTTGAAAACCGTCACAAGACAAGAATGCTCTCTCTTACCATTTCTATTCAACATAGTATTGGAAGTTCTGGCCAGGGCAATCAGGCAAGAGAAGGAAATAAAGTGCATTTGAATAGGAAGAGAGGAAGTCAAATTGTCTCTGTTTGCAGATGCCATGATTGTATATTTAGAAAACCCCATCATCTTAGCCCCAAATCTCCTTAAGCTGATAAGCAACTTCAGCAAAGTCTCAGGATACAAAATAAGTGTGCAAAACCCACAAACATTCCTATACACCAGTAATAGAGAGCCAAAACATGAGTGAACTCCCATTCACAATAGCTACAAAGAGAATAAAATGCCTAGCAATACAACTTACAAGGGATGTAGAGGACCTCTTCAAGGAGAACTACAAATCACTGCTTAAGGAAATAAGAGGACACAAACAAATGGAAAAACACTCCATGCTCATGAATAGGAAGAATCAATATCATGAAAATGGCCATACTGCCCCTATAGATTCACTGCTATCCTCATCAAGCTACCACTGACTTTCTTCACATAATTATTTAAAAACTACTTTAAATTTCATATGGAACCAAAAAAAAGCCCATATAGCCAAGACAATCCTAAGCAAAAAGATCAAAGCTGGAGGCATCATGCTACCTGACTTTAAACTATACTACAAGGCTACAATAATGAAAACAGCATGGTACTGGTATCCAAAACAGATATCTAGACCAATGGAACAGAATACAGGCCTCAGAAATAATGCCACACATCTATAACCATCTGATCTTTGACAAATCTGACAAAAACAAACAATGGGGAAAGGATTCCCTATTTAATAAATGGTGTTGAGAAAACTGGCTAGCCATATACAGAAAACTGAAACTGGACCCCTTCCTTACACCTTATACAAAAATTAACTCAAGTTGGATGAAAGACTTAAAGGTAAGACCTAAAGCCGTAAAAACCCTAGAAGAAAACCTAGGCAATATCATTCAGGACATAGGCATGGGCAAAGACTTCATGACTAAAACACCAAAAGCAATGGCAACAAAAGCCAAAAGTGACAAATGGGATCTACTTAAACTAAAGAGCTTCTGCACAGCAAAAGAAACTATCGTCAGAGTGAACAGGAAACCTAAAGAATGGGAGAAAATTTTTGCAATCTGCTCATCTGACAAAGGGCTAATATCCAGAATCTACAAAGAACTTAAACAAATTTACAAGAAAAAAACAACCCCATCAAAAGGTGGGCAAAGGATATGAATGGATACTTCTCAAAAGAAGACATTTATGCAGCCAACAAACATATGAAAAAATGCTCATCAACACCTGTCATTTAGAGAAATGCAAATCAAAACCGCAATGAGATACCATCTCATGCCAGTTAGAATGGTGATCATTAAAAAGTCAGGAAACAACCGATGCTGGAGAGGATGCAGAGAAGTAGGAATGATTTTACACTGTTGGTGGGAGTGTAAATTAGTTCAACCATTGTGGAAGACAGTGTGAGGTTCTTCAAGGATCTAGAATTAGAAATGCCATTTGACCCAGCAATCCCATTACTGGGTATATACCTAAAGGAATATAAATCATTCTACTATAAAGAGACATGCACACATATGTATATTGCAGTACTATTCACAATAGCAAAGTCTTGGAACCAACCCAATGTCCATCAGTGATAGACTGGATAAAGAACATGTGGCACATGTACATCATGGAATACTATGCAGCCATAAAAAGGATGAGTTCATGTCCTTTGCAGGGACATAGATAAAGCTGGAAACCATCATTCTCAGCAAACTAACACAAACCAAATACCACATGTTCTCACTCATAAGTGGGAGTTGAACAATGAGAACACATGGACACAGAGAGGGGAACATCACACGCTGCGGCCTGTCAGGGCCTGCAGGGATAGGGGAGGGATAGCATTAGGAGAAATACCTACTGTAGATGACGGGATGATGAGTGTAGCAAACCACCATGGCACGTGTATATCTATGTAACAAACCTGCACGTTCTGCACATGTGGAGAACTACAAACCACTGCTCATGGTCAGGTATTTTATAAACAGTATCCCTCAACTGGGAATTATCTGGTGTTTTTTTCATTGTTAGACTGGGCTTTTTGGATTGGGGGAGAAGGACCACAGAAGTAAAGTGCCATTTTCATCACATCATATCAAGGGTACATATTACTATAATTTTCACTGCTAGTGTTGACCTTGATCATCTAGCTGAGATAGTGTTTGCCAGGCTTTTCCACTTTGGAAGTTACTCTTTCTCCTTTTCCATGCTGTATTCTTTGGAAAGAAATAACTATGCAGAGAATAATTACTTTTTTATTGGGGTTTTAAAAATTTCTCTTCTCATCAATTGTGTTGTTATATACCACAAAAATTTGTCCTCTGTGTCAAACTTTGCAAATGTGTTGGCATAAAGTTATTCTAGTGTTCTTTCATGAGAACACCAATTCAGATGTGTATCCTGTTTTATTCCCCAAATAATCTTTAAAATATCTTCCTGGCGTCAGATGTGATATACCCTTTTTCACTCCCCAAATTAATTGTTTCTGTGTTTTCTTTTCCCCTTGATCAAATTTACTGGAAAGTGGCCCACTTTCAGTTTTGCTCTAAGAGTTAGCTTTTTATTCTGCTGATCATCTCTATTGTTTCTTTGTTTTACTGCCTATTAGTACCTTTTCTATTTGTGATTTCCTGACTTCTACTTTTTCCAGGTTTACTTTGCTATTCTCTTCCTTTCCTTGACTTGGACATCTAGCACATTTAGTCTTAATTTTCATGGCTATTTAATAGCTTCACGTACAGTTATATATTTCTCTCTCAATATAATTTGGTGGCATTCCCTAATGTTTGATATAAAGTACTTTCATTGTCATTCATTGTCAAATATTTTGCAATTTCATTGCAATTTACATTTAAATAATGAATTTGAAAGTTGCTGAGATTTCCTTTGTGACTCAGTATGTGGTCTATTTTTGGTTTTCACATGTACTTGAAAATAACGTATTGCTTCTCTACTTTTCATTGGATTTTTTACCTTACCTTTCTGGAATTTTTAAAATATAGATAGTGATATTATTATTTCTTTCCCCCATATTTTTAAACTTGTCTTTCATATTTTTTCAACTCTATATTCCTTCTTGATTATTTCTGGGAGAGTTCTTCAACCTAATCTTTCAGCTCACTTATGTGGTTTTGGTATACATTCTACTTGTGCACCAGACTACTATTTATTTCAGTTATACTTTTCAGACCAAGAATCTTCAACTGGTTCTTCTTTCTGATGTCTTGTTTCTGTTTTGCATTTTCAATATTTCTACCTTATCATTCTCCAGTGATGTTGATTACACTTAATTCTAATTATTGCTCTATGTGTTCCACTGCCTTTTTCCTTTCCTATATAAGTGCCTATGCTCTTCAAATGTCTCAGTAATTTTTCTGTGAGGTCACATTCCCCTAGGATTATCTGCTACTTTTGATGGTAATGTCTCCCAAAGAAAATAAGCCAAATTTCAAGCCTTGGCTTCTGCCTTTACTGGTGATTTTAGGAAGCTAGAAGGGTTCCTTAATGCTAAGAACCTCTCTTTTAATTTGTCCTCAACCATTTCCCATTCCCTCATTCGCACATATAATGTGACACTGATCTCGGGTGACTTTTCTCTACTTTCACCCAAGCACAACTTCTCCCAGAAGCCATCACTGTATTGGGATCTAATCATCTAGAACAGAAGTTCTCAACCAAAGGTGGCATTTAGAAATGTGTGAGGAAAATTTGGGGATTGCTATAACGATCCTGGGTTACCACAGGCATTTAGTGCAAGAAAAGAGGGTTACTAAATATCCCATAGTGCATGTAAAACTCCCACACCATGAAGTCCCAAACAAAATTACAATAGTGCCCTCATGTGTAGTAATGGGAAGGAGTTAAAGTTTTTGATTGACTAATTTGTACATGTAGGTTTCTACTATCTCTACTCAGGGTTTTGTAGTGGTCTCCGATGTTACTACACTGCCTCCAGTTGGGCTGAATGATGATGCTATTTTTCTCTCTGACTAGAGAAGGAAGGTGGCAATCAATGTGCTAACCAGGGCATTGTAAGGGACGTAAAAGAATTCAGAATGCTCACTGAGTCCTTTCCCTGTCATGGCTTCTAGTTCTTTTCTCCCTCTGGGTTGGTTTCCGCTTCTTAAACCCTCACTCCATCATATACATCAGAATCCTATCACTAGGACTTTCCAGGGATTTCTTACAGTTTTTATTATTATCTGAAATCTATCATCTCCTTCTCATTCTGTGGCATCTCCAAGATTGGATCAAACTTGGGCACTAGTATCCACTGTTAGTATTCCATCTTGCTACCTTACTAGGAACACTGATTCTTAACAGCATACAAAAAATAAAATAAAATAAATGGATAGCTAATTTTTTTTTTAAAAGAGCAACAAAAGGGATTTACCCTTAGAAAGTGAGATACATATAAAGCCAAGTTTTAAAAGAAATACACAATCCAAATATTTACTGCCTTCAAGAAACCCTTGTAACTCATAAAAATTCTTTTTTTTTTTTTTTTTTTTTTTTTTTTTTTTTTTTTTTTTTTTTGAGACGGAGTCTCGCTCTGTCGCCCGGGCTGGAGTGCAGTGGCCGGATCTCAGCTCACTGCAAGCTCCGCCTCCCGGGTTTACGCCATTCTCCTGCCTCAGCCTCCCAAGTAACTCAAGCCTGTAATCCCAGCACTTTGGGAGGCCGAGACGGGTGGATCACGAGGTCAGAAGATCGAGACCATCCTGGCGAACACGGTGAAACCCCGTCTCTACTAAAAAATACAAAAATTCTTATAGATCAGGCCGGGTGCAGTGACTCATGCCTGTAATCCCAGCACTTTGGGAGGCCAAGGTGGGTGGATCATGAGGTCAGGAATTCAAGACCAGCCTGGCCAATATGGTGAAACCCCGTCCCTACTAAAAAATACAAAAAAAAAAATTAGCTGGGCGTGGTGGCAGGCGCCTATAATCCCAGCTACTTGGGAGGCTGGGGCAGGAGAATCGCTTGAAAACCAGAAAGCAGAGGTTGCAGTGAGCCAAGATCATGCCAGTGCACTCCAGCCTGGGCAACAACAGTGAAACTCTGTCTTAAAAAAAAAAAAAAAAAATCTTACAGACTCAAGGTAAAGGAGTGAAATAAAAATATTGTACACAAATGGTAACCAAACAGACTTTAAATCAACAACAGTTAAAAAAAAAAAAAAAAGCCAGAGAACGTCATTACAAAATGATAAGGGGATCAATTCAACAAGAAGATACAACAATTCTAAATGTATATGCACCTAGCCCCAGAGCTCCCAGATTCATAAAACAAATATCACTAAATCTAAGAAAATAGATAGCAAATATAATAACAGCACAGAACTTCAATATTCCACTGATATCACTAGACAGATCATTAAGGCAGAAAGTCAGCAAAGAAACACTGAACTTAAACTAGACTTTAGAACAAATAGACCTAACAAACATTTATTGAACATTCTACCCCCAAAACTTCAGAATATACATTCTTCTCATTGGCACATGGAACATTTTCCAAGATAGGCCATATGATAGGGCACAAAACAAGTCTCAATAAATTTTAAAAAACAGAAATCACATCAGGTATCTTCTCAGACCACACAGCAGAATAAAACTAGAAATCCATTCCAAGAGGAACTCTCAAAACTTGTAAGTACACGGAAATTAAATAATCTGTTCCTGAATGATCTTTGAGTCAATGATAAAATCAAGATAGACATCTAATTTTTTTTTTTGAAAAGAATGAAAACAGTGCCACAAGTTATCAGATGTCTGCGCCAGGAGGACAGTTTATAGTGCTAAATATCTACATCAGAAAGACAGAAACATCAAAAATTGACAATCTAACATCACATCTCAAGGAACTAGAAAAATAAGAACAAACCAAACTCAAATCTAGCAGAAGAAAAGAAATAGCAAAGACCAGAGCAAAACTAAATGAAATTGAAACAAAGAAAACACAAAGGATCAATGAAACAAAAAGTTGGATTTTTAAAAAGATAAACAAAATTGATAGATCACTAGCTAGATTAACCATGAGAAGAAAAGAGAAGATTCAAATATGTTCAATCAGAAATGAAAATGGAGATATCACAACTGATGCCACAGAAATAAAAATGATCATCCAACATTACTATGAATACCTGTATGCATAAAAACTAGAAAATTTAGATAAAATGGATAAGGACTTAGAAACAACCCCCCAAGCTTGAATAAGGAAAAAATAGAAATCCTGGACAGACCAATAAGAAGTACTGAGATTTAATCAGTAATTTAAAAAACTCCCAAAAACAAAAGACAAGATCAAATGAATTCACAGCTGAATTCATCAGACATTGAAAGAAAAACTGACACCAACCTTTCTGAAAGTATTTCAAAAGATTGAGAAGGAGGGAATCTGTCCTAACTCATTCTGTGAAGTCAGTATCATCCTGATACCAAAGCCAGAAAAGGACACATGCACAAAGAAAACTACAGATCAATATCCCTGATGAAGATAGATGCAAAAATTCTTAACAAAATACTAGTAAACCAAATCCAATAGCACATCACAAAATAATTTGCCACGATCAAGTGGATTTCATCTCAAGGATGCAAGGAGTCAACATATGCAAGTCAATAAATGTAAGTCATCACATAAACAGAATTAAAAATGAAAACCATATGATCACTTCAATAGATGCAGAAAAAAAGCATATGATAAAATCCAACATTGCTTCATGATAAAAGCCTTCAACAAACTAGGCATAAAAGGAAGATATCTGAAATTAATAAAAGCCATCCATGACAAACCCACAGCCAATATCATACTGAATGGAGAAAAGTTGAAAGCATTCTCCCTTAGAACTGGATCAAGAAAATAATGCTCACTTTTACCACTTCTATTCAACACAGTACTTGAAGTCCTAGCTAAAGCAATAAGGTAAGAGAAAGAAAAGAAGAGCACCTAAATTGGAAAAGAGAAAGAAAAAAGAGAAAGTAAAACTATCTCTGTTGGCTGATCTTACAACTAGAAAACCCTAAAGACTCCTCTAAAAGACTCCCAGATTTGATAAATTCAGCAAAGTCTCAGGTTACAAAATCAATGTATGCAAATTAGTAGAATAGCGATACACTAATAACAGCCAAGCTGAGAGTCAAATCAAAAACTCAATCCCATTTATAATAGCTGCAAAAAATAAAATAACATACCTAGGAATGTACTTAACGAAGAAGGTGAAAGATCTCTACAAGAAGAACTATAAAACACTGACGAAAGAAATTGTAGAAGACACAAATAAATGGAAAAACATTCCATGCTCATGGATTGGAATAATCAATGTTGTAAAAATGATTATACTACCCAAAGCAATCTACAAATTCAACACAATCCTTGTCAAAACATCAACATCATTTTTCACAGAATTAGCAAAAACAATCCTAAAATAGATATGGAACCAAAAAAGAGCCCAAATAATCAAAGCAATCCTAAGCAAAAAGAACAAATCCGAAGGCATCACATTACCCAACTTCAATTATACTACAAAGCTATAGAAACAAAAACAGCATGGTACTGGTGTAAAAGACACATACAACAATTGAACAGAATAGGGAACCCAGAAAAAAAGTTAAATACCCAGAACCAACTTATCTTCAACAAAGCAGACAAAACCATACACTTCAGTAAAGGACACTCTATTCAATAAACAGTGCTGGGAAAATTGAATAGCCACATGTAGAAGAATAAAACAGGATCCCCATCTCTCACATTATACAAAAAGTAACTCAAGATGGATTACAGACTTAAACCTAAGATGTGAAACCATAAAAATTCTAGAAGAAAGTCCTGGAATAACTCTTCTGGATATTGGCCTCAGCAAAGAATTTATGACTAAGACCCCAAAGGCAAGTGTAACAACAACAACAAAAAAGTAAATGGGACGTAATTAAACCAAAAAGCTTCTGCACAGCAAAAGAAATAACAGAGAAAAGAGAAAACCTACAGAATGAGAGAAAATATTTGTAACCTACACATTTGACAAAGGACTAACACCCAGAATCTACATGAACCTCAAACAAATTAGGAAGAAAAAATAAATAGTTCCATTATAAAGTGGGAAAATTACATGGACAGACATTTTTCAAAAGAAGACATACCAATACCAACAAATGTATAAAAACTACTCAATATCACTAATCTTCAGGGAAATTGAAATTAAAAGCATAATGAGATACCACCTTACCCCAATCAGAATGGCCATTATTAAAAAGTAAAAAACCAACAGATGTTAGTGAGGATGTGGTGAAAAGGGAACACTTACACACTGTAGGTGGGAATGTAAATTAGTACAACCTCTGTGGAAAATAGTATGGAGGTTTCTCGAAGAACTAAAAGTAGATCTACCATTCAATCCAGCAATCCCACTACTTGGTGTCTACCCAAAGGAAAAGAAGTCATATCAAAAGACATCTGCACTTGAATTTATATTGCAGCACAATTCACAACTGACCAACAGATGAGTGCATAAAGAAAAAGTAGCATATATATGCTACATTTATATATATATAAATATATACAATATATAATATAAATATATATGAATTTAAAAAGAACAAAATAACGTCTTTTGCAGCAACATGGATGGAACTGGAGGGTATTATCCTAAGTGACATAACTCAGGAATGAAAAACAAAATACCGCATATTCTCACTTATAAGTGGGATTTAAGCTATGAGTACCCAAAAACATAGAGAGTAGTATAATGGACTTTGAAGACTCAGAAAGAGGGAGAGTGGGAAGGGACATGGGATGCAAAATTACTTATTGGGTAAAATATATGCTATTTGGGTGACAGGTACACTAAAACTCCAAACTTCACCATTATACAATTCATCCATGTAACCAAAAGCCACTTGTACCCCTAAAGTTATTTAAATATAAATAAACAAATAGCAAAACAAAAAACAGCAGTGTGACATTGATAGATTAAAACTAGATTAAAGCATATATAGATGGCAACTTGAAACGTTCAAGTGGCAGCATCAATCTGTTCAAAATGATGAAAAAATTATTTGGCAAATTATTTGGTAAATGATATGAGGAAACAATCATTTCATGGAGAACTATATTATTTTTTCCCATTTGAGAAGGTTTTAAATTTTTTTACTTTTAATACATTTTTGAATTACAGAAAAGTTTCAAAGTAGTATAGAGGATGCTCATATATCCTTCAGCCAGCATCAGTAAATAACATCTTGCATAATTATCACCAAATGTTCAGAATTAAGAAATTAACATTGGTACACTAGCAACTATCAATGAAATTACAGACTTTTTTTGGATTTTACTAGTTTTTCCATTAATATCCTTTTTCTATTTCAGGACCCAATCCAGGATCTCAAATTGCATTTAGTTATCATGTCTCCTTAGTTGGGGACAGTTGCTTAGTCTTACGTGGTTTTTCATGATTGTGACACTTTAGAAAAATTAGTTATTTTGTAGAATGTCAAACCACTTGTATTTTGTAGAATGTCAATTTTTTTTCTATCCAAAATTTTCTCATAATTAGATTGAAGTTATACATTGTTGTCAAGCATACCATAGACGTGATATGCCCTTCTCAGTATAGCATTTGTGTCTTATTATTAGAAATGATTAACTATTTGGCAGACTATTTGGTAAATGAAGGAATTAGGAAACTGAGTCATTTCATGTATAACTTTTTTTTCAACTTGAGAAGATTTTTGATTGTTTTGACTTTTAAATGTGTTTTTGAATTATAGAAAAGTCTGGCAGATTATTGCCAACCAATATATGTCTTATTACTGGTTATGTTAACCTTCGTCACTTGGGTAAGCAGATGTTCATTGATTTTCTCCACTCCAATGTCACTATTTTTAACTTTGAAATTACAAATACATTGGTGGAAATAAACTCGTTTTTCTTCAAATTTTTCTTCACTGATTTTAGTATTCGTTAGCAGATAATGAGTACAGCAATTATTACTGAAGAGTTCTAATGCTCATTTTGTATTTCCTTCACTTTTGCCATATTTGTTAGTTGGAATTATTCTGTGAGGAACAGCTGTTTCTTCTACCCCATTTATTTATGCTATTATTTACTTTTATAGATATGAACTCATAGATTTTTTTTTAATTCTATGGGTTATATTCTGATATGGCTTGGATCTGTGTCCCTGCCCAAATCTCATGTGGAATTGTAATCCCCAGTGTTGGAGCTGAAGCCTGGTAGCAGGTAATTGGATCATGGGGGCAGAGTTCTTATAAATGGTTTAGCACCATCCCCAACTGGTACTGTATAGTGAGTGAGTTCTCACAAGAGCTTGTTGTTTAAAAGTGTGTAGCCCCTTCCGCAAACTCATGCTCCTACTCTGGCCATGTAAGACACCTGCTCCCACTTTGCCTTCTGCCATGAGTAAAAGCTCCCTGAGGCCTTCCCAGAAGCAGAAGCTACCATGCTCCCTGTACAGCCTGTGGAACCATAAGCCAATTAAATCTCTTTTCTTTATAAATTACCCAGTCTCAAACATTTTTATAGCAGTGTGAGAACAGACTAATACAGAAAATTGGTACTGAGGAGTGGAGCACTGCTTATGCAAAAATATACTTGAAAATGTGGAAGCAACTTTAACTGGGTAACAGGCAGAAGGTGGAGGGCCCAGAAGAAGATAAGAATATAAGAGAAACTTTGGAACTTCCTAGAGACTTGTTAAATTGTTGCCACCAAAATACTGGTAGTGATATGGGTAACGAAGTCCAGGCTGAGAAGGTTTCAGATGGAGATAAGGAACTTATTGGGAATTGGAGTAAAGGTCACTTTTATTATGCTTTAGCAAAGAACTTGGAGGCATTGTGCCCCCATCCTAGGGACCTGTGGAACTTTGAACTTCAGAGTGATGATTTAGGGTATCTGGGAGAAGAAATTTCTAAGCAGCAAAGCATTCAAGAAGCAGCCTGGCTGCTTTAACAACTTATGCTCATATGTATGAGCAAAAAATGATGTAAAACTGGAACTTATATTAAAAAGGAAGCAAAGTATAAAAGTTTGAAAAATTCGCAGCCTGGCTATGTGGTAGAAAGAAATGGCCATTTTCAGGGGAGGAATTCAGGAAGGCTGCAGAAATTTGCATAAGTAAAAAGGAGTCAAATGCTAATAGTGGAGACAATGGGGAGAAGGCCTCAAAGGCATTTCAGAAACCTTTGTGGAAGCCTCTCCCATCACAGACCTGTAAGCCTAGAAGGGAAGAATGGTTTTGTGAGCCAGGCCCAGGGCCCTATCACCCTGCACAGCCTCAAGACACTGGTCCCTGCATCCCAGCTGCTCCAGCTCCAGCCCTGGCTCAAAGAGACCCAGGTACAGCTCAAGCCATTGCTTTAGAGAGTGCAAGCCATAAGCCTTGGTGGCTTCCACAGGGTGTTAAGCCTGCAGGTGCACAGAGTGCAAGAGTTGAGGCTTGAGAGACTCTACTTAGATTTAGGAGGATGTATGGAAAAGCCTGGATGTCCAGGCAGAAGTCTGCTGCAGGAGTGGAACCCTCATAGATAACCTCTACTAGGGCAGTGTGGAGGGGAAATGTGAGGCCTGAGCCCCCATACAGAGTCCCCACTGGGGCACTGCCTAGTGGAGCTGTGAGAAAAGATCCACTATCCTCCAGACCCCAGAATGGTAGATACACTGGCAGCTTGCACTCATCACCTGGAAAAACCAAAGGCACTCAACATCAGCCCTTGAGAGCAGCTGCAGGGATTAAACCCTGCAAAGCCACAGGGGCAGAGCTGCCCAGGTCCTTGGGAACCCACCCCTTGCATCAATGTGCCCTGGATGTGAGACATGGGTTCAAAGGAGATTATTTTGAAGCTTTGAAGTTTAATGACTGCTCTTCTGGGTTTTGAACTTGCATGAAGCCTGTAGCCCCTTTCTTTCTGCCAATTTTTCCCTTTTAGAATGTAAACATTTACCTAACACCCATAGTCCCATTGTATCTTGGAAGTAACTAACCTGAATTTGATTTTACAGGCTCATAGGTGGAAGGGACTTACCTTGTCTCAAATGAGACTTTGGACTTTGGACTTTTGAATTAATGCTGAAATTCACTAAGACTTTGAGGTACTGTTGGGAAGGCATGATTGTATTTTGAAATGTGAGAACAATGATTATATTTTGAAATGTGCGAGTAGACTAATATATATTCCAAAACAATTGTTATTTATTTTGTGGCTCAAATTGTTGCAACTTTGGTCATCAGGAACTCTTTCAGGTTAGTTTCTGGACCATTTTGTCATGTCCCTTCATTTTTTAAAAGACATTTCCTACCACCATGAGATGCTCTAGGCTCATCTCATATCCCCTGACAAAGTGATGGAATCAACCAGCCACTTCTCCAAGAAATTCTGGCTCCCTTTACTGGAGAATAAAGAAACCAAGGTCTAGGCACTAGGTGTCATTGCTTCTAGGGCTTCTCTATGGACAGAGCTTGAAAATATATGTCTGTGTGCATGAACCCATGTATACATACAAATGCATATTTATCCATCAAAAAACTCTGAATGCATACTGATAATTCTAATCCTTGTGAATATCACAAGGTTAATTTTAATATACCAATTACATTTTCTTGTTTATAGTTTCTTTCTCCTAAAATATTTTCTATCTGATTCTTTATAGAAAAAGTTTGTCCACCCCTGTTTTATATCATTCCAATTTCAGATCACTGTTCATATATTTGAATTTAAGAATATATTGACAGAAGTTTTCCATGTTCCACTTCTTTTTTTCCTTCTTTTCCTTCTATTGGGCTAATCAAACATTTTATTATTTCATCTAATCCTCATTGTTGATTTATTATATATACCACTTTTTAAAAGAAATATTTAGTGGTTATACTAGGGTTACACTATTTTTCTTAATTAATCAGAGTCTATCTTCAAGTAATGTTATCCCAATTCACACATGGTATAAAGACTTCAAAATAGTTTTTCCAACTTCCTACTTTTCATTCTTTGTGCTTATGTTGTCATACATATACACTATAAACACACAGTGTTAGAGATCAAAATGACAGGAATCTTGGATTCAGTCCTGTTTCAAAGTTCATCAGATGACCTGCACAAATCATTCAAACTTTCTTCTGTGCTCTTGGTTCTTTAAGTCAAGCATATCTATTATGCCTACCTCATAAAAAGATCCCAGGTTAACATCAGATTTCAAAATCTATGTGACCAAACCAAATTAAAATCTATAAATCTATATGTCTCAGAGTAGACTGTGAACTTGGGTGGGTGCTGGCATCAGTCCTCTATGGAGCAGCCAAACCAAACCCACTGCAAATACTTTTTCCTTATTACAGGCTCCTCAGTGAAAAATTTGACAATCATAGACCCAGTTTTATAAGGTTAAAACAGCTTTTCCAAAGGTCATCATGTAAAGACATAAAGAAGTATTGTTAAAGCGAATTTGGTAGAACAGGATCAAAGATGTTTGAAGAATTTCAAGATCTGAAACAAGAAGACCAGTTGTGAAATTGGTCTTGATTCCATCTTTTTAAAAACATAAGACTGGAAAGATTGATGGGCATGCTTAAATAAGTTTACCCTCCTGTGTAGGGCAGCAGTAATAAACCCATGGAGGGAGCCACAGGGCCAGCAGTTACTGCTTCCTGTGGGCACTGGTGCAGCTGTCTGGGTGCCTGCTATTTCCAGCACTGTTTTCATCAGATCAAGAATACAAATCCCAGAAGGATTCAAACCCATGACTATAAGCTGTCACTCTGTTAGTCTCAGATGTGATTAATATTATTGTCTTCCCCATGTTATATTTGAGGTTCTTTTAGTTCAATTCAGCAAACTGTATTGCAACCTACTATGTATGAGATAATATGCACTTGAATCCTGCCAACTGGGTCTTGATGATAACGCTCAGATGGAAACTAGAAAGTTTGACTTTCGGTTGACGATTACTCTCCATCATTCAAACTTCTGGCTCTTTTTCTCATCAGTTATTTATTGTAACTATAATATTTATCAAATTGTATTAACTAAATACAATTATTTATCCAACACTCTTTTTCTCGTCAGTTATTTATTGTAACAAGAATTAGACTCATAAAACTTTAGGAATTTGAAATCATATAGCCTACTATGCAGAACACTTCATTTCTCCTTCCTGCCTCTGCTTGAGCTAATAACTACAGTTTGTGATCCAGGCCCCTCCTTAAGGTGGAGTTGACATAGCTGACGCTTCTGTCTTAGCTGAAACAAGCAAAAGGTTGTGAATCCATGCTAAAGGTAAACAAACTGTAACTTATATCTGCAGTTTATTGTGGTACAAAGGAGAGGTATGCCAGTAGCACACTGGTGGCTTCAGAAGAAATCCTCAACTCCTAGCTCGCCAGAGAGTCTATGTATGGGATTGAACAGTCTTCAAACTAAAGGTATGAAAATATTTGTAAAATTGGGGGGGTGAGGGAAAAGTGTAACATTTATTTTTGGGTGCAGAAATGTCTAATGCCCATGTATAAACTAGGGACCTGGGGTGAAAGGTGCTTCTACAGGAGGGCAAATTTTGAGGGATGGAAAGTTTTAGAAGGGCAGCATTCAAGCAATCTGATGTTAAAGTTTAAAGTTCCAAGTTAAAAGAGAACTTGGAATTCCAGTGCAAAGAGAAATGTTAAGACAAATCATAGAAAAATACTGATAAGGCCTGAATTGTTTTTTAAGTAAGAAATGTTTTAAAATAATTCTTTTCAAGCTTCAGAGGTGCTAGAAAGCCTGCCAAAACAGAAAACGAGGACGTATTAACAGATTGGCATTAATGAAACAGAAAAACTAATTTATATTCAACAGGCACTATAATCATGTGGTTCTCGGTGTCAATATTTGCTGGAGTATTTTGTGTCTGCCCTTGAGTTTAAGGGAATAGAACAGGGAACCTGATAGTTAGGTGACAAATAGTCTGGAGACTTCATCTAGACACAAGCAAGCTTGCATACTTCAGGCCCTTAGCTGCTCGATTTCCTAAAGTTCACAGTGGGCTCCATGAAATATTTGTTCTGTAGAATGTACAAGCAGATAGCTAAAAGAGAGCACCTGGGAGATACCAAGTACAGCTTGGAGGGTGAAGGTTTACTTCTGGGAGTTATTTATGTGAGGCTAAAGAGTAATCATGAGTCAAAAAAATTTCAAATGTTTCCAACGTTTGTTTGCTTTTCTGTTTTGTTTTGTTGTATGTTTTTGTGCTTGTTTTTGTATTGTCTCTTGTAGGATCCTAATCATGAAAATAAGTATGATAAATTATAAGTCGCTGTGGGCACTGTTGTTTATATTAGCCTCCTGGATCACTTTTACAGTTTTCCAGAACTCCACAAAGGTAGGAAATGTTTTATTTATGTGGTTTACAAAAGCTTATTTTTGCTTGTTACCTCATCTGTTCTAGGAAAGGCTAAACTACAAGACTTGTAGATCATAGGAGGGGAGTTTCAACAGCTAGATACCAAACAACATACCTGATAATCATTAAGCAATATGTGAGAGGATAAATACTGTGTGTGTGTTGACACATACACATTCTTTCTTTGTCACAAATAAATGCATTGCACTTATCTTCTTGCAGTGCTTACCTCATCTTTTTACTTTCTTTAAGGGAACATCTGAAGAACAGAATATCTGTATTTTTGGTTTTTATTTGTTTGTTTTTAATTTTTAATTTTTGTGGGTACAAAGTAGGTGTATGTATTTATGAGGTAGATGAGATATTTTGATACAAGCATACAATACATAGTAATCACATCAGGGTAAATGGGTATTCATTGTCTCAAGAGTTTATCTTTTCTTTGTGCTACAAACAATACAATTATACTCTTTTCACTATTTTTTAAATGTAAAATAAATTATTGGTGATTGTAGTTACCCTGTTATACTATCAAATACTAGATCTTATTCATTCTGTCTAATCATATTTTTGTACTCATTAACTAGCCCCACTTCACCTCCATGCCCCCACTACCCTTCCCAGCCTTTGGTAGCCGTCATTCTACTCTCTATCTCCATGAGTTCAATTGTTTTAATTATTAACTTCCACAAATAAAAAAGAACATGCAAAGTTTGTCTTTTGTGCCTAGCTTATTTCACTTAACATAATGACCTCCAGTTCCATCCATGTTGCTGCAAATGACAGAATCTTGTTCTTTTTATAACAGAATACTACTCCATTATGTATGTATACCATATTTTCTTTGTGTATTTGTCTGTTGATGGACATTTAGGCTGCTTACAAATCATGGCTACTGTAATTAGTACTGTAATAAACACGGGAGTGCAAGTAGCTCTTGGATATACTGATTTCCTTTCTTTTGGGTATATACTTAGCCATGGGATTGCTGGATCATATGGTAGTTCTATTTTTAGTTTTTTGAGGAACCTTCAAACTGTTCTCTATAGTGGTGTACTAATTACTTTCCCACCAACAGTGTACAAGGGTTCCCTTTTCTCCACATCCTCACTAGCATATGTTACTACCTGTCTTTTGGATAAAAGTCATTTTAACAGGAGTGAGATTATATTACATTGTAGTTTTGATTTGTGTTTCTCTAATGATCAATGATGTTGAGCACCTTGTAATATACCTGACTGCCATTTGTATATCTTCTTCTGGTAAGTGTCTATTCAGATCTTTTGCCCATTTTTTAATTGGATTATTAGATTTTTTTTTTGCTATAGAGTTGGTTGAGTTCCTTGTATATTCTGGATAGTAATCCCTTGTCAGATGGATAGTTCGCAAATATCTTCTCCCATTCTGGAGGTTAACTCTTCACTCACTTGATTGCTTCTTTTGCTGTGAAGAAGTTTTTAGTTTTATATAATCCCATTTGTCTATCTTTGCTTTTGTTCTCGGTGCATTTGAGGTCTTATCCAAAAATCCTCTGGCTACTCCAGTGTCCTGAACAGTATTCCCTATGTTTTCTTCTAGCATTTTCATACTTTGGGTCATACACATCAGTATTTAATTCATTTTTAACTGAGTTTTGTATATGGTGAGAGAAAAGGGTCTAATATCATTATTTTGCATATAGATATTCAGTTTCTCCAGCACCATTTTAAATACTTTTGTTCCCCCATTGTATGTTCTTGATGACTTTGTCAAAAATCCAGATGACTGTAAATATGTGGATTCATTTGTGTGTTCTCTATTGTGTTCCATTGGTCTATGTGACTATATTTATGCCAGTATAACACTGTTTTGTTTACTATAATTTTGTAGTATATTTTGAAGTCAGGTAATATAATGCCTTCAGCTTTGTTCTTTTTGCTCAGAAAAGCTTTGGCTATTCTGCATCTTGTTTCCATACAGATTTTAAGATTGTTTTGCTATGTTGACGAAGAATATTATTAGTATTTTGATAGGGTTTGCCTTGAATTTGTAGATTGCTTTTAGTAGTCTGAACATTTTAACATTTATTCTTCTAGCCCATGAACATGGAATATCTTTCTATTTTGTGTGTGTGTATGTGTATATGTGTGTGTGTGTGTGTGTGTGTGTTTTCCAGTTTCTTGCATCAATGTTTTGTAGTTTTCACTGTAGAGATCTTTCACCTCTTTAGATCAATTTATTCCTAGGATTTTTTTTTTTTTTTTTTTTTTTGTAGCTACTGTAAATGAAATTGCTTTCTTGATTTTTTTTCAGGTTGTTTGGTATTGGTGTATAGAAATGTTACTGATTTTTTTATGTTGATTTTGTATCCTGCAGCTTTACTGAGTTTTTAAAATCAGTTCTGACAGTTTTTCATTGAAGTCTATGGGGTTTTCTAAATATAAATTTATGTGGTCTGCAAACAGGGACAATTTAACTTCCTTCCTTCCAATTTGTATGCCCTTTATTTATTTCTCTGACTTAATTTTCTTCTAGTCCTAGCTCTGGCTAGGACTTCCAATACTATGTTGAATGAAACTGGTAAAAAGCGGTCAACACTATCTGTTCCAGATCGCAGAAGGCTTTCAACTTTTCCACATTGAATGTGATGTTAGCTGTGGATTTGTTATACATGGATTTTATTGTTTTGAGGTACATTTCTTCCATACCTAATTTGTTGAGATATTTTTATCTGAAGCAAAGTTGAATGTTATCAAATGCCTTTTCTATTGAGATGATTATATGATTTTTGTTAAATGAGAAGGGTCCACCTGACAAATGGACTTTCAAAAAATTAGGGACATAATATACCCTGGTCAATATCTCAGATAATCCTTGCATCAAAGGCTGTCAGTCCAAACATATCCTGTTCACCCACAGATTTGTAGGTCACTACTTTTAGCAAACATCATACAGGGGTCTGGAATTCCATGAGGAATTTATTGTTTCGAGGTACATTTGGTGAAAGATTTTAAGGACTTTCCATTGGCTGGAGGCTGGCAAGTGGAGTTTGCCATATTCTGACTGTAGTCATCCTGAGAGCTGGAAAGTAAACCCTTGAGAAATGGCCCATTCTATTTCTGCAGGGGAGTACTGAGGCTTAATTTGTTTTATGGAGCCTTTCCAGGTTAGAGGGGCTTCAAGTTGATGCCATGAGGCTTTCTTGCTGCTGACTTGGCTGCCTGATCTGCTAACTTGTTTCCTTCAGCTATTTCTTTTGTTCCCTTCTGATGTCCCTTACAATGCATCACTGCTACCTCTCTCATGGAAGGAAAACTGAGGATAATAATCTGTTAGTTTCCTGGTGGTAATTTATAGTAGATTCATTAGTGGTAAGAAAGTGTCTTTCCTTCCAAATGGTAGCATGAGCATGGAGAACTAAAAAAGCATACTTGGAGTCAATGTAAATGTTAGCTACCTTTCACTTGCTTAATTCAAGTGCTCTTGTAAGAGCTATCAGTTCAGCTAGTTGAGCACTTACGCCTGGATAGAGAGGTGCACTTTCAATAATATCATTCAGAGTTGACTACTGGATATTCTGCCTTACGGGCTTCTTGCTCTACAAAGGAACTGCCATCTGTGAAGATGGTCCAGTCTGGATTTTCTAGGGCAGCTTCCCTGAGATTCTCCCTGGCTTCATAGATCTGTACCACAACTTGCTCACAGTCATGTTCAGGTTCCCCAGTTTTCTTGGGGAGGAAAGTGGCTGGGTTTAGGCAAGAACAAGTTTTTAACTGAACTGCTGACCCTTCTAACAGCACAGCCTGATATTTAAGGAGCCAACTGTCTGTTAGCCAAAGGTTCACCATAAAAGACAGCAATCCTGCTACATTATATGGGGCATAAACAGTTAAGCCATTTTCTCAGGGATAGTTTGGTGACCTCTAGTACCAGTAGGGCCAACATGGCCATTGCTCAGAGGCATGCTGGCCATCCTTCACCCACCAAATCAAGTTTCTTACTCAGGTAGCCCACTAGTTGTTAGGCTGGTCCTCAGGCCTGAATTAAAATTTCCATTCCCATTCCTTTCCTTTCTGATACATAAAGATTGAAGGTCCTCCCTACAGGATGGCTGAGGGTTGGTACCTTAAGTAAGGCCTGCTTTAGCTGGCTAAAGGCCTTTTGAGCTTTAGGTTTCCAGGTTAGGAGATAAGTTTTATCCACTTGAGTTTCTTTTATGAAGTGATATAGAGGATGACCTATCTCATCATACCCAGTTATCCATAGCCTGCAAAATCCTGTAATGCCCCAAAATCCTGTCAGTTGCTTGAGGATTTTAGGGAGGGAGAAGGAGGAAATGGGCTTAATTCTTTCTTCCCCTAATGCTCTGATCCTTTCAGAAGCACTAAACCAAGGTACTTTACCAAGGTTTTGCAAAGTTGGACCTTAGATTTTTAAATCTTATATGCTCTGTCAGCTAAGAAATTAAGAAGAGCTTTAGTGCCTTCCCAAGAGGTTTCCTCAGTTGGGGCACAGAGCAGTATATCATCCCATATTGCAAGACCCTTACCTGAGGATGGGAAAACTCAGAAAGGTCCTTTGACAATGCTTCTGTCCAAACAAATGAGGGATAATCTCAAAATCCCTGAGGCAGCACCATGCATTTTAACTGGGCAGTTTGGCCAGAGGGATTCTTCAAAGGCAAACAGGTATTGAGAGTCAGGATGTAACAGTATGCAGAAAAAGGCATCCTTTAAATCTAGGACTGTAAACCATTTAGTTCCCGCAGGTATTTGGATTAGCAAGGTATAGGGATTAGGTACTACCAGATGGATTGAGACTATGGCCTTATTAATGAACCTCCATTCTGCATTGGGTTTTTGTGCTCCTAATATTGGGGTGTTGTAGGGACTGTTACAGGGTTTAAGGAAGCCCTGCATCTTCAGGTTATTAATAACGGCTTCTAGCCCTTTCTTAGCTTCTGGCTTTAGGCGATATTGTCTCTGATTAGGAAAAAAAGTGGGATCATTAGGATAGATCCAGACTGAAATAGTGGTTACAGCTCAACCTATTCTTCCTTGAGTTGCTCAGACTTCTGGATTGATATTAGCTTCCACTGGAGGAGAAAAAGAGTTTTTCCTGGGGCTGGCCCCCATGCAAGCTAGAATGTCTCTACCTAATAAAGGAGTGGGACTTTCAGGCATGATTAAAAAGGCACATGTAACTATGTCCCCACAACTGCAACTAAGGGGTTGAGAAAGACATATCAGATTACAGTTTTTCTGAGACACCCCTCACCTCTCATGCTATGGGAAGAGGGTAGGCCTCGATTATAGAGGGGAAAAGAGAGGCTGGCTCTGGTGTCCAGAAGGAGGTCCACCTTCCTTCCTTCAGTTTCCAGAATTACCTGGACCCCTGTGCTGTAATGGCAGTTTGAGCCACTGGAGCCAGGGCTTGAGCCCCGGGACCCATCAGTCCAGTCCTACTGGACCATCTCTGAGACTGGTTCTGAACCTGTTGACCTCCATCTCTGGGGGCAGTCTGATCACCAGTGGTCCCCGTCACAGGCTAGAGAGGGTTGAGGTGGCTTCTTCTTGCTTCCTGGGCACTCCTTTTTAAAGTGCTCTGACTTCCCACATTGATAGCAACTCGCAGATGCACCTCAGGGATCCCAGACTTTGCAAGCCTGCAAAGCAGCTACCATAGCCTCAGTCCTTCTCTTGTGTTTCCTCTCTTTTTTCTGGGCCTCTTCCTGGTCCCTACTATAAAAGACCAAGGTGGCCACCCTCAGGAGATTCTCCAAAATGCTGTCTGGCCCTATAGCCTACTTCTGTAGTTTCCTTCTAATATTGGGAGCTGCCTGTGTAATAAACTTGTCATTTAGAATGAGCTGTCCCTCAACTGAATCAGGGGACAAGGAGGTGTGTTTTATTAGTGCCTCTTTCAGCCTTTCCATAAAGGCTGTGGGATTCTTTTCTGGATTTTAGTTTACCATGGACAGTTTAGGGTACTTAAGAGGTTTGGCCCTAGTTCTTCATAGGCCCCCCAATATACACATTAAAAGGTATTTCCTTTTCTATTCATCTGTAATGTCACTGGGGTTCCAAACAAGGTGGTCAAGAGGTAGTGCCTCTCTTCCTATTGGGAATGATGCTTCCCCTATTTCTTCACTTTCCCTATTTTCTTTTTTTCCCTTTTGGCCTACTATAGGAGACATATTGTTCATCTTCGAATTTCTCTCCTGCCTGCAGAGCTGCCTGTTTTTCAACTGCAGTTAGGGACTGGCTTAGGAGCAGCATAACATCCCTCCATCAGAGGTTAAACACCTGAGTTAAATTTTGGAAAGCTTTTATATACCTATCAGGGTCATCAGAAAATCGGCCTAAGTCTCCCTTTATTTGCCTAAGATCCTGCAATGAGAAGGGAACCCTAGTGACATCACCTCCATTGAGCATATCCTGTAAGGGTAAGAGTGAAGCTGGGGTAGTGGGGAGTTTTGGAAATGGTGGAGCTGAAGGACCTGATGGCACAGCTGGAGGGGGCCTCAGAGAGGGAGGACAAGAAGAGCCTAGACACTCAATAGTTGCCTCAAATAGTTCCCCTGGAGGTTGCTTCTCTAGTTTTGGGGAATCATTCCCATTGGGTCCTCCTGATATGACTGCTGAAAGAGCTGAGCTGATTGTGCAATGCTTGCAAAGTTCTGGGTTGTCTCACAGGGTGAAGAAAGCCTGTACATAAGAGATCTCTGACCATTTGCCATCCCGTCTACAGAAAACATCTAATTGTTGGATAGTATTAAAACCAAGGCTCCCCTCTGTAGGCCAGGCTGGCTGAAGATGGTAAGAGGGCCACACCCTTGTGCAAAAGAAAATGAGCCACTTTTTCTTCAGAGTCTTGGGGTCAAAGGAATCTCAGTGCTTCAGAAAGCACTCCAGAGGAGTGCAGACCAAAGATAGTCTGTTATTCATCTAGAAAGAGAAGCAAGAAAAAAGATGTCCCTTTAGTCACCTTCCTTTCCTTAGGAAAGGCCTAGGGTGGAGGGGAAGACAGTGGAGGGCATCCCCCCAACTGTTTTCCCTCCTTGGCTCCCTGAGCCTTGGCATCCTTTAAAGGTGCCATCCACTGATGCAGGCATAACCCTCAGCAATGAAACCAGAGGAACCAATCAATTGGGATTAGTCATGCTCACCCATGTGATTCTAGTCCTCTGCTGGTGATTTCCCTTTGACTTCCTAGACTTGTGTGATCTGCATGACTCCCAATAAATGGATCTCGAGAGAGACTGTGTTACACTTACATTTGGGCAATGCCCTTTAACGGAGAGAGAATGCAGGTTTGAGCTGTACAATTTGCTATTATGGCCTGTACTAAAATATTTATTCTTAGGCAGTGGCTCTGGTTAACTTCCAGAATTAAATTCCCCTTACTATTTAAGTACCATTTTAAGTGGAGGCAGAATAGGTGCTTTAAAAGAACATAGGAACCAAATGGTGGTTTTCCTGCTGATGGGACCGTGTTGAGACTAAAATTTGGTTTTGGAGGACCTTTTTCTCCTCATTGTTGAAGGCAGAGTTTTCTTGTTCACAGAAGGAGCATAAAGCCTGGTATCTAGTAGAGGGGCACAAAAAGCAAGAATTGGGAAGCTAAGAGTGTTTTGGCAAATGGCCAGTAATATGCCTAATGGGATAGGGTTCCTACTTCACTAGGTGGTGCTGTTGACCTTGAAGTACAATGTGCTCTCCAGACCAAGGGTAAAGAGAAAGATGTTCACAGGGGGTGTGGGGGAGGGAAGGACGCCCTCTCTGCCTAGAAAATCACAAAAACAGTAATCCCATGAGCTATATTCCCAGGTACTATAGCATTTCCTGATCTTGCCTAACAGGATTACTTTACTGAATTGTAAAAATTGTCAAAGTATTGCATATAGAGAGAGGGTAGGAGACATGGAATTTGCAGATAGGAAAGGAGAAAATTTGCAATAGAAAAGGCTTGAAGATCCTGTTGCCATCATCCACCGGGCTGTTGGAGGCTGGAATTAGTCCAGAAGCCTTCGGGTAACACCAAGGTGTCTCCCTGGCCAGGAACCTTCAGTGCCTCTTGACCTCTTCCAGCCCCACATGACAGCTAGGCTTCTGTAAAAGGAAACCAATTAGAAGCAAAGTCAACATTCCCAGCACCCTGAGGACACGGGGAGATTAGCTAAGTTCTCCCTGGCAAGTCTGTCCCCTGAGTCTTGTAAGGCTGGTAGCCATGCTAACTTTTTAAATGGCTGATTGAGGGCCCAGTATTTGGTTTGATTTTAAAAATGGAGAGCAGACGGCCTTGAAATGAAGGAGTTAGGGTCCACTCTACACTCACCCTTCCAATGAATCTTCCTCAGATCCCAGGTGGGCCCCCACAATGAAACGGCATTGTTCATCTGCGATAATACCCAAGGTTCGTTGTCTCACATCAAGGACATGGACATACAAGGAATGAGTTTATGAGCAGAGGTTTAATAGGCAAAACAAAGAGAAAAGCTCTCTTCTGTAGAGAGAGGGGTCTTGAGTGGGTCTTTTGGTCCACAGTGAAGTGCAGGAGATTTTATAGATGAGCTTGAGGAGGTAGTGTCTGATTTACATAGGGCAAGAAAGATTGGTCAGACCAGGTGTGCCATTTGCATAGCACGTGAAGAAGTTGGCTGTCCCACTCTAATCTTTTATTATGCAGATGGATTCTCTACCTGGCCAGCTCCATGTTGCCTGCTTTTTTACTGTACACATTGTGACAAAGAAAATGGAAGATGGGGCCTCCATGTTGAACATGCCTGGCCCTCAGTTAGCCCTTTTCTATTGACACAGCTGCCAGCATTCACCATACAAGCCTTCAGCTTGCTTATCTATGTTTGCAGCTTGATTTTCTGGGCTGCTCTTTGTTAGAAAAGAAATGACTTGGGGGCTCCTTTTTGTTAAAAAGGGAAGCCTTGCCAAGGACTCCTTTACCCTCACTGTCTACCTAAATAATTTCTTTCTAGCTCCTGTTTCATTTCCTTTATATATTTAGGTGTTCTGAATGTTAAATGTGTATATATATATATATTTATATATATATTTCTCTTGATGAATTGATCCCTTTATTATTACATAATGACCTTCTTTTTCTCTTTTTACAGTTTTTGACTTAAAGTCCAATGTATCTGATATAAATATAGTGATTCCTGCTCTCTTTTGGTTTCCATTTGCATGGAATATATTTTTCCATTACTTCACTTTCAGTCTATATGTGTCCTTAAAGATGAAGTGAATCTCCTGCAGAAGGATAGAATTGGGTCTTGTTTTTTTATAATCTACTCAACCATTCTATGTCTTTGGGGCGGGGAGTATAGAAATATACCATTTTATTACAGTCTCACAAAGATAAAAATAGTATCTCAAAACTCCCCCAATTCTGCAGGTGGAGGAGGGCAGGACACTAGCCTACCATCCTCCACCTGCAGAACTGGGGGAAGACAGATAGCAGTCAGTGTGAGTTTTCTGGCTCACTTGAGGCCAGTGAGAAGGTATGAGAATGAAACCAAACTAAAAATGGCTGATGTTACTTTAGGAGCCTGAAAAGAACAGGGCATCCTTGAAGACCCAGCCACCCCTTTTAGAATGCGCAATAAAGGCACCTTTCCAAAGCTACTAAGCAGGCACTTGGCATTTCAGTATTTTGTCTCATGTTTGCACAAAAGTATTCCTTTCACCCAGACCTGGCACCTTTTATGCTTCGGAGTTAAGACCTGCGGAGGGATGGGTGGCAAGGCAGCTCCTAGAAGAGATCACCCAGCACAGCTGCCCTGGGCTCAGGGTCTTGATTTCTGTCTAGTCCCTGGAACTATTTATATTTAATAAATTTTATATGAATACCTGGAGAAATAGAAAACATAAAATCTGAGGGTTTGGGAGAGAAAGATTGGGGACTAGGCAGGAAGCCAGAGCTGGAGAGCTTTCCTCAGGCCAGCTTGACCTGGTCCTTGACCTCTTTGGCTCCTGGCTTCTTCTCCTTTGTTTTTCTCCGCTTCTGTGACTTCTTTCTTCATCTCTGAGTCTCTCTTTTTCATCCTGTTTTAACCCTCTTGGATTTTCTGAAGATGGGAGAGATCTTGCGGCCACCCTCTCCCTCCTCATCAGAACCGAAGAACTCTTCCTCACAGGTAATTCGTCTGTCAGAGAAACAGATGGAGATGCTTGTCAGGGTCTTCTTCATTCTCAATGCCACCCTCTTGAGGGACAGCATCCTCAGGAATCACCTGCATTTGGACTGCAGATGGATGGGGCTGCATTACTAGGTTCTCAAACAGCCATTATTTAATCTTCTCCAGGTACTCATTAGTGTTCTAGTTAGTCATATTGGAAGGACTGATGTAGGGCTTGAAATATGGTCTGAAGTATTCAAACTAGTCATTGTATGAAGGCTCATTAGAAATCTCCATATCCAGAGCCACAGCTATTTCTTATTTCCAGCACTCAGCAACGTTATAAATGGTGTAACCACCTTCTGCCATCAACAGTATAGGCAGGTTGAAGCTCTTGACAAATTCCATACACTTGGCATGCACTTTCATGGTCAGATTAAAGCAATCTAACTGATCCCTAAACAAGGCATCTGAGACATGCCATAAGACCACCACACTAGACAGGAGCATCTCTATTACTTTGGACATGACCAGTTTCAAAATGGCCTCACAGGACTCATAATCAATCCCATCTAGGAGCAGACAGTTAACAGCATAATATCTGCCTTGCCAGTCCCAATATCCCATAGGTCCCCATTTCCTGGGAAGTACTCTCCATATTTATGAAAGGACACAGTCCTGACCTGGCCTGTAATATAGAAGGTCTCTTCCATGCCATCATCATGGTGAATATCAACATCAACATACAACGCCCTCTGGTGATACTTCAGCAGTTCCAGGGTGGCCCAGATTGTATCACTGATATAACAGAAGCCAGATGCCTTGAACTTCTTTGCATGGTGCAGGCCCCCAGCCCAATTCACAGCAATGTCCATCTGCTGCTTATTAAGTTTCACAGCACTTGCCACAGAGCCACCAGTAGACAACTGACAGAAGTCAAACAGGCCATCAGATACTGGACAGTCCTCACTAACATTAAATCTCCGCATCTGCTTGCTGTGCTCGGACACGTAATCTGGATAGATGGAGCACAATAATTTAATGCAGTAATCACTGTGGTACTTGGTCATCTCCTCAGCATTGGCTTTGTGAGGGTGAGGGTTTCCATTTTTCAGTAGAACCCATAGTTGAGCAGCAAACTGTGAGTCATGCAGATTCAGTGAGGCTTCCTTGGGTGGGCTTGTCCATAATAGTAATTTCCAATATCCCTATCATAGTAGTAACAGACTTTCCTCCTGGTGCCCTGCCTTTGCGCCATCTTGTTCACCTCCTGTTCCTCTGTCCCTCCTGTCAGTCATTCTCCATTCTATGTCTTTTTATTGGATAATTTAAATAACATTGATAATAGTATGTAAATAAATATTGAAAATCATAATTAGTAAAAATGACAGGAACAGGAACTAGGAACAGGTTAATTTCATAGCATGTTACACTTCCTCTCATTTCAGCTCAGGTATGCTTTAAATTTATCCATCTCATATCACATTTGCTGTCATTTCAGATTTGGTCTGCTCTAAACTTACCCATCTCCCTCCATCACTGGAACAATTCCATAAAGTCCTTATTCCTTAAAGCACCACTGATACCATTAAAGCCACTAACAGAGACTGAACTCAGAATAAAGGAAATCATAGAGAAACTAGATCAGCAAATCCCACCCAGACCTTTCACCCACATGAACACCACTACCAGTGCCACACACAGCACAGCCACCATCCTCAACCCTCGAGATACGTACTGCAGGGGAGACCAGCTGGACATCCTGCTGGAAATGAGGGACCACTTGGGACACAGGAAGCAATATGGTGGGGATTTCCTGAGGGCCAGGATGTCCTCCCCAGCCCTGATGGCAGGTGCTTCAGGAAAGGTGACTGACTTCAACAATGGTACCTACCTGGTCAGCTTCACTCTATTCTGGGAGGGCCAGGTCTCCCTGTCTCTGCTGCTCATCCACCCCAGTGAAGGGGTGTCAGCACTCTGGAATGCAAGGAACCAAGGCTATGACAGGGTGATCTTCATTGGCCAGTTCATCAATGGCACTTCCCAAGTCCACTCTGAATGTGGCCTGATCCTAAACACAAATGCTGAATTGTGCCAGTACCTGGACAACAGAGACCAAGAAGCCTTCTACTGTGTGAGGCCTCAACACATGCCCTGTGCTGCACTCACTCATATGCATTCTGAGAACAAGAAAGTTTCTTATCTTAGCAAACAAGAAAAGAGCCTCTTTGAAAGGTAAAAATAATTACTTCTTGAGACTATGTGTGCAAATATTGTGATTTGGCCTATATACTGATCCAAAGAAAAGTCTTGTGAGTGCATCAATTTTGGGTGTCTTTAGTAAGAACCTTTTGGGAAAGGATCTGTGAATTCATTTAGAGACAGTGCCCATTCTCTAGTAATCCACAAACTTTTTGAATATTTAATTCTTATCAATGAGATAAAAATATATACAGAATAAAAACTAAAAGAAAATGAGAAATGCACATTTGTATATGTGTGTGTGCTCTAATACATTTTTTCTGCATCTCAATAAATCCTCTTACATGCCTTCCAGGTAACTGTATCCCATAGCCTAATAGGCAAAGAAATGGAAATTTACTAAATGGCCTGAAACTGTAGGCATAATAATTGACTTATCTCTAAGAAATAACTGAGGCACTGGATAATCTAGTTTCTGTATGTTTCCTGATTTGAGGCCACCTACAGATTAATTTCTGTATTTGTGTCTTTAAGGTCAAATGTGGGTATAGAGATTATGGAAAAATTCAATACGATTAGTGTCTCCAAATGCAACAGTAAGTACTCCTGTGTTTGGTGGGTGGTGCCTAGTTTTAGACTCATTTAAAGGGTTTCTTCTTTCTACTGGATTTGTTCACTGTTTCAGTCCTATCAGCACTCTGTTCATCTGGCTTATCTAAGGTTGGCCAAGACACCAGTTATCTAGGTGAGTGAATAATTGAATCACCGGGATATCATAAGCCTATTTTAGTAACTGTAACTCTCATCATCAGTCTATTTGTCAGTCAGTGAATTCCCTGCCCAATTTATACAATAACCTTTAAGCGTTAACTCTTTCCCAATTCTGTACCTAGTTCTTTACCTCACCACAACACCCCTCTTCATACCACTGCCATCACCTCTTCCCGCATCACCACTAGCCCATCACCATCTAGAGGTTTCCAACCTGCCATCTGGGTGTCAATTTATTATAATCCTTCCCTCTGGATCTTTGCCACCTTTCAAACAATTGTTAGCATACAAAATAGAACTTCCACACTTACATTTACTAATTACTCTCCAATTTCTTTGAATCCAAATAGCCTAGGAAACTCCTATCTAAAATGATTCAAGGCAAGAGCTTTTATGTCTCTGCAAGTTCAGCATTAAAACCTTGCTAATTGGCCGGGCGCGGTGGCTCAAGCCTGTAATCCCAGCACTTTGGGAGGCCGAGACGGGCGGATCACGAGGTCAGGAGATCGAGACCATCCTGGTTAATACGGTGAAACCCCGTCTCTACTAAAAAGTACAAAAAACTAGCCGGGCGAGGTGGCGGGCGCCTGTAGTCCCAGCTACTTGGGAGGCTGAGGCAGGAGAATGGCGTGAACCCGGGAGGCGGAGCTTGCAGTGAGCTGAGATCCGGCCACTGCACTCCAGCCTGGCC